>NC_043963.1:3314094-3614094 GCF_902148855.1 Sphaeramia orbicularis
AAGTCCCAGGATGCCAGTTCGACCGTCACATGACACATGGAAGAACCCAGAATTCAATCACACTTCCCTCTGGTTCTGGTTCTGGATCTGGATCTGGTTCTGGGCTGGTGCAGGTTCTGAGGTGGTTCTGCGTGGGCCTGGTTCTCCATTGGTCTGAGTCCAGACCACAGCTGCAGTACCAGTCCGTTGTGGTCTCTTCCTTTTAGGGGTTCAACTTTTTGTCTGTTGTTGGTTTGGTCCTCCAGTATCTGGAACCATGTGACCCCTCAGACCACATGGATCTGGATTAGTCCACACCTGACTGTTTGGATCTGGTCCTGGTTTTGACCCGGTCTTGGTCTGGAGTCTTCAAAGTCTGAATTCACTCTGGTCTTGGTCAGAACTTTAAGTTTTAACTCCAACACTTTTCAACAACAATGGACCACATGTTACTTTACAATCGGGTCAAACCAGAACCATCCTGGGTCCATGGAACCCTGGTTGGGGGGCCTGTTTAATCTTTTCTAAAAGTTCCGTCTGAAACCTTCCAAACAGTCAACGGTTCCTTTTCCTGTCCACTGATTTCATCGATGTTTGGGTCATTCTACCGACCTGCTGAACGGACACTGAAGCCACATCATGTCAAACAGAACCCGACAGAAGGAGCACCGATGCTGATCCTTGGCAAAACCATGGACCGTGGACCGTCTGCGTGGTGGACCGTCCTCTGTGGTTTGGACTGGACTGACACTAGACCTGTCCTCTTGGTCTCATTCTTCCAAATAATCCCGACTCTGATGTAAGAGGTTCTTGATTCAAGGCCAGAACCACATTAGCGCTGCTCAGGACCCAGTTTACAAACTGAGAGCCGGTTCTTTAGTTGATGAAGCTCAAAGAACCGGTTCAAGGTCAGACCCCGCCCCCTGACCCCGCCCTCATTTCAGTGGAACAGGAGGAACTGTAACTGGAAACTCACATCTGCGTTTATGCTTCTGCAAACACGACCTGTTGAAGATGAATGAGGAACCATCAGCTGTGGACTGGACCAGAACCACCTGACAGAACCAGGGCCCAGGGACCTTTATTTGACGTTACTGGTCCAAACCACTAAGGACGGATGGAAAACGGCTGGTGTGGAAACGGTTAAAACAACGAACAGGAGGATGTGGAGCGTACAGACGGGTCCATGAGCCCTTAAACAGACCCAGACGCTGTAGGAGCAGGTGATTTGACCAAGACCATCCTGTTTGAATGGAAATGTGCAGGGGAACGTTCTCTGTGTGGTCTAAAGAAACGTCACAAAGTCTGAAATAGTATTTTACAGAATCACAGATAGAAGTTGACCTGTGGTTTCACTGCTGATCCAAGTCAAAGTCAAAAACAAAAGCGTGAAATAATAATAAATGTGGGACTGAACCTAAAATTAACAGAGAAAATCTGGGTGATTCCAGTTGAAAGTTTAGGTTGTTGAGCTTCTATTTTCCATCAGTCAGCAGGAACTTTGGAAAACGTTCATTGAAAACAGCAAATTTTGATAAAACTCTTAAAATTTAGCAACAGAAGTGTTTTCGTTCGTCACATGGCTGACATACAGACACAAACATTCACTTTTGGGTGATTTAGAACTCATCAACCTATCAGTGCAGGTCTGTGGATGGTGGGAGGAGCCAGAGAACCCTGGTGTTGGAATCGAACCCAGGACCTTCTTAATGTGCCGGTGTCGCCCGACATAGAAACATCAATATTAATAATCAATATGATATGTATCCCATAATATTAAACTCTATTCTGACATTAGTCCTTATTGTTTGGATCCCAGACCCTGTTAGAAAAGAATCACCTGGATTCAACGTGTCCACAAATTTTGGACATTTGTGTTTGAGTTAATTATGAATATGAGGCTAACGACGTGCATCTTAAACTCTTCTGATTCCAGAATCCAGTGACTCCGTCTTTTGTCTCAGCGTGTATCACAGAATTTTTCTCTCACCACGTGTCGTAAACGGTGAACGTTTCATTCACGTACGTTAATGTCGTTCAGCTGCTTCTGCTTTTATTTGATCAGCAGCTTTTCAACCGTTAACCTACTATTGACCAAGGTTATTATCGTTAACGAAAACTAATAAAATGACGAAAACTAGAATTGAAAAAACATTTCATGAACTGAAATAAATAAAAACTATAATTAAAGTAAAAAATGATAACTGAAACTGTATTGTGTGTTCACAAAACTAACTAAAACCTATAAAATCATGGATAAAATCCCTTCGTTTTCATCTTTGTCAATGTCGGATTGATACGAAATCGATTTACTTCGCTTAAGCAATTTTAGTGAGCGGCACCATACGGTACTTCAGGGTCCATCACTTGTGGTTTCCAGTCGTCTTCTGGTCCCCACTCTACCTGGAAACATGGAGACTAAAGCAGCAGAGTCCTGTCTGGGATTGATTTGAATACGACGACAGAAGAAGAGAAAAGAGACGACTGAACTAAAATTAAACTAAAACTAAGCATTTAACAAAAAACAAAAAACTAAAAAACTAGCAAACCTGCCCTAAAACAAATTAAAACTGAATTAGAGAAAAAAAAACCTCATAACTAAATAAAACTAAACTAGAATGAAAAATCTAAAACTATTAGAACTTTGCTATTTACGTCACATGTTCCTTTCGGTCATTACGGCGTAGAATGATGTCACATCCTGTTTTATTTCCATATTAAATGGTCTCTTCACCTGCTCCGACACCAGGATCCGAACCCTGTAGGTACTGGCTCTGTGTTGTGCTTTAACACGATGACGTGGTTTGGAGGAGATACGAGGTCTTGGTGGACTCCAGGTACGACAACCCAGGTTTCTGGGCAACAGTAAATATATTAGCATGATATTTATACGTGAGCAGCCTTTAGGTTTTTTCTGTTTGGTCTTGGTTCGGTAGTGGAATCGGTTCTTCTGCTCGTGGACATTTTACACTGTTGTTGCATATGTGACAAATGAATATATGCAAATAATCAGATTCTGGATGAGACGGTAAAGATCGCACAGACAGCTGCTCTTCTGCGTTTACCCACAATGCATTTACAAAAAAAAAAAAAGAAAACGGATGAATCTTCACTTGACTCGATACACTGTTGTAATCACTTCTCATCGTAGTGTTACGGTTCTGAATAACGTTTGCTGCTTAATGATGTCATCTCTTCTTCATGGACAGTTCTGAGGTCTTCCTTCTCTTTGTCTTTGTATTTATCTGTAAAAAGGAAACGAACCCTGTTTGTTGGTCTAATGTGTGTGTGTATCCTGCCCCCTAGTGTCCATGTGTGGAACAGGCTCTGTGAAGCCCACCTGTGGTACCTTCATATTATCGTAGTCGATCCACATCCGACTGGCCTTGTAAGATAAAACATGCTTTTCTGTTTTTTACGATGGTCGTGAGGCTTAGTTTGTGCCGCTATCGAACAAATAAACAAAAAAAAAACCAAACAGATCTCATTCGTTCGGCCTCGGTGCGTGAAATAAACCCTCGACAGCGGCTCAAACAGGCCTGTTGGTAGATGTTAGATGTAAGGAATCATTGTCGTTGTTATTTATAACCTTCTTTATAGAGATGTAATTAACTCTTTAAAGTGAACTGAACTGACGCCTGTTTAAAGGGGACGCTGCGTTTTGACTCCACGTCCAAGAAAAGTAACAATTTACTGCAAAAAAAACTGCGAAAATGAAAGAAAACTAGATTCAGCGCCTGAATTTGAATCCTAACCCACTTTGACACAGATCCCAGAGAAAAGCTCAGATGTTGATCCCATTTTTTTCCACTATTGACTGATTTCAAGGAGGAACAGAGGTGAGACAGGCTGGACGTCTGCACAGCGGACCCGCGTTCACCAGTCAAAGGGGCGGGGCCACAGCGGATAGTGGGACGTATAAGTTTTGCGTCGGAAACGCCCCGAACAAAGCGATGTTGGCTCGAAACAACGGAGGACCAGCAGTGTTCCAACAGCTGGTGGATCTGGGCGTCTGCTCAGCTCCACGTCTGTCTGGTGGTGCTGGTGTGTGTTTACTGTACACAGGGTTCCTACACAGGGTTCCTACACAGGGTTCCTACACACGGTTCCTACACAGGGTTCCTACACAGGGTTCCTACACATGGTTCCTACACATGGGACTTTTCGAAACTCCATACTTTTTCCAGACCTTCATTTCCAGATGTCTTAGTAAAAACATTCCAACCAGTCTTTATTTGTAGATTTATGAGGACGTCGTCAGAGTTTACAGAGTTCTGCCAACGTTCACACAAGGCATGTTGAATATCTCACTCATGAACAGTGTGGGACGTCACCTGTCCGTCAAAGCAGCGGTGAAACTTGGGGACACCTGGGCGGGGCTTCAAATGGGATAAGAGCAGAAGGCGGGGAATTCAACTGTCAATCTGCCCAAATGTTTTCTGGGATGCGTAGCCGAGTGTATGAGCTCTAACACAAACATTTAAGCTGAAAAAAAACAGATGGATCCATTTTTTTTTTTTAGATAGTCATAATTTTATGTTTCAGAAAATAGAACAGTGGAAACAGGAATATTTTACAGACGTTTGTTTCCATTTTCCAGACTTTTCCTGGAAATTTCATTCATTCATTCATTTTCTGAACCCTCTTTATCCTCACTAGGGTCATGGGGGCGGAGCCTATCCCAGCTCCTGATGGGCGAAGGTGGGGTTCACCCTGGACATGTGACCAGTTCATCCTGGACATGTGACCAGTTCACCCTGGACATGTGACCAGTTCATCCTGGACATGTGACCAGTTCATCCTGGACATGTGACCAGTTCACCTGGACATGTGACCAGTTCATGACAGACTGAACATACAGAGACAAACACTCACATTCAACCTGTGGGTGATTTAGATGAACCCATGAACCTATCAGAGCATGTGTTTGGATGGTGGGAGGAGCCAGAGTGACCTGGAAATGTATAAACTCTAATTCCATACTTGTGTAGGAACCCTGTGTGCATGGTCTCCACTCATTTTTAACCCCCCCCCAGTGCAGGGGTCGCACATGTAATGCGTCATCCAAACGTCCCACCGTGGTTGGAACCAGACGTGTTCCTGAGCGTTCCTGATCCTGGTTCCACCTTTATCAGGCTCTGTTCCTGCCTCCAGAGGTGGAACCAAAGGGTCCAACATTAGGTGTACGTACGGTGTGTCTGCAGTGACTGAAGTGCGTTAAACCACCTTTAAAGACCAGATGGTGAAACGTCTGACGTCAAACCTGCCTTTGAACGCACCGTTCGTCTCAGACTGCCTGTCCGACAGTGGAGGCAGCGTCAGCAAGAAAGAGCAAGGGAAAGAAAGCACAATGTCGAATACTATTATATGATTATTATTATTATTATATTATTATTCCTATGTTTATGTGCAAAGATAAGCTGATATGTTGTGGTGGATTTTTATTTTTTATAAATGTAGATTTACATCTGTATCGTTCATGTTCTGCTGAAAAAGGACTCGTCTTTAAGATTTAGTTTTTGTACGTCGCAGCCGATGGGGAATCTGTCAGTGTCCAGTCGTCGAGTCGTCCGACACAGTCCGACCCGCGCTCCCGCTGGGTCCACGCCGTGTGACCGGACCCGGGTCGACGGTGCCGGTGGAGGTGTTGGAGGCTTTGACGGTTTGTGTGAATGAGTTGCGTCTGCTTTGAGTTGAGTTTGTGAGTTTATGGAGGAAGCAGAGTTCTGTAAATAAAGGCAAAGGAGGTGTGTGTGTGGTGTGTGGTGTGTGTGGGTGTGGTGTGCGTGTGCGTGTGTGTGTGCGTGTGTGTGTGTGTGTGTGCATGCGCGCAGAGCGGTGTGTAGGTCAAAGGTCGAAGGCCAAAGTTGACGTGGTGCACTGTAATACTCCCAGAGGTCTTTGTGAAATGTCATGTCGGATTGTTTTTGATTAACACAATAAAAAATATGCAGTTACTTTCAAACGCCTGCACCTGGTTTTCATGAGCGCTGGGTTCTTCTGGATCTAATGTTCAACCAATGACGTGAATAAAAATATCAGAAAATACTGAATTGGCACCGAATGACCGTGTAAACACTTGATGTAACTGTCTGGTTTGGATGCATCTGTTTTTTTTCAGCCTCCGTCGTCCGTGTGGAGCTAACGTTAGGACAGACGTCCACCTGGAAGGTCAAAGGATCTAAAGGATCTGCTCAGACCAATCCACTGAACCAGGAGCAGGACCAGCCATGAATGTTCTAATGACCCCCCACCTTTGGACCATGAGGGTGGTCCTGCTCCCATACCCCAGTCCCTTCCCAGATCTTACCCCATGACTCTGCACTGACCCCAAACACCTGAAAAATGGAGGTCAACACCGCCGTCCAGATTTGACCCCAAAAACAGAGGTCAAGGTCCATGCCCAAAGACGACGTCCAAGAGCGTCAGAAGTTGCAGCAAAACACCAAACGGGAGGGAGATGGGACGGTTTGGTGAAGAGTAATTCCATCAACACCCGTGGACAGACCCGTGTGGTTGGACCTCAGAGGCCGATGGTTGACGGGGGTCTTCACTGCAGGTTGAACCTCTGCGGTCAGGTTCAGGTTGTGGTTGAGAGGTCAGAGTTGAGCCCAGACGTCCTCCAGGAGACACCAGGTGTTTCCAGACCTTCCAGGGTGTCCTGGGTCTGACCGGGGTCTGGTGGAGGTTGGACTTGGACAAGGATCCGCCAATGAACCACCTCAACTGGCTCCTCTGGATGTGGAGGAGCATCTGGACACTCAGCTGCTCCTGGACGATGCTTGTATCTGGGGTCTTGTTCTGAGTACCTGACGTTTGTGTCCACAGCTGATGTTTGGACTGTAGGTGTTCCAGTAAACGGAACCCTTTCCTGGATCTGCACTCATCCGTCTGTCCTCCTTCCACTCCATCCTCCCCTCATCCATGAACATACTCCTCCATCCCAAACCTGGAGCTGACCCTCCACCCACCTCCATCATCAGAACCCTGGTCTCAGACCTGGACGTCCTGATCCTCTCCCTGCCTCTGCTGACCTGAACCCAGCAGACCGGTCCCCTCTACCAGCAGACCTGGGGTCTAACGTCGTGTTTCCACGTCGTGGTACCGGCTCGACTCGACTCGACCTTTTTTGCGTTTCCATTACGAAAGAACCTGGACTCTGGTCCCTGGTACTGGTTTTTGGTCTCACCTCCGCTGAGGTTCCAGGACTGGGGACCAGATCCTAAAGGGTGACGTGTAAACTCTGCAGACCACTGACTGGTCCGACCCGCCCTTTTACAAAAAACAGATGCAGAAGTGGACGGTAAATGTAGCGGTACATTAGTCATATAACTGCCCAAACCTGCACCCTTCAGTCAGGAGGTTCCGTCTGTGGTGACCGACGGAAAAATTCAGCACGAGTTTGACGAGACAACACGCAACGAGCGAGTTTATCAGCGACTCTGAGCAGGAAGTAACGTGCCGCAGGTACTGTAGAGTCTGTGGTATCCTGTCATGGAGATGGTCTCCAGGAAGAGGACCTGGTACCAGAGTCGAGCCGGAGCCCTGTAGTGGAAACGCAGCATAAGGGTCCTGATGAAGCTCTGGTGCCCCAGGAATGAGTCCAGTTCACCACCAGGTATGTGAACCGGGCTCTGGTCGTAGATGAACTGAAGGGTCCCATGGAGGATTACCCCACCCCCATAAGGTTGGAACACCCCCTCCTGAAACATGGAACCTCCATCTGGTCTGAGGGTCCACAGGTTCTGTTCACGACCTCCATCTGACGTAGAAACGATGAACCAGCCACGACGGCGTCCGAAAACTGAGGACGGAGCTCATCCAACGCTGGAACCGAGTCCCAGAGGAGTTTCAGAATAATGGACAAAACCGTTGAACGTAGGATTGGAATGTTCCTGACCTGAACTGTTTTTAACTTTAGCAACAGCAGGGATTTTAAAACCACAGATCTGAAAACACACCATGGTACGTTCAGTTTAATGAAAACACAGGTGATGGGGGGGGGGGGTTACACACACACACACACACACACACACACACACACTCTTTATTTCAGTGAATGTATTGAATATTCAGGTCATTACTGCACAGATACTAGTGGGTGTGGTCATGAGTGGTGTGGTCATGAGTGGGTGTGGTCATGGAGCTCAGCAACAGTTCTGTTGGACAGAAGAGGACCTCTGCTACGTCACAGGAAAACACAGGGTGGTGCCACCGTCTGGTACTCTAGTATTACAGGGTACCACAGCTACTGGCATTAGAATCACAAACACTTTACTGATCGTCGGATGGGAAATGACTGGAATATTATTATTGTGTGTTTTTGATTATTATCTCATAAAGACCTGCTGTTCCTTTTGTTCCTGTTCCCAAATTATTTATTCTCTATTTAACCTTTAAGTCATTTATTACCATTTGTTAGAATATTATCATGTATTTTTCTGTATTTAATTCACTGATCATGTAGATCAGGGGTCTCAACATGCGGCCCCACCAAAGGTTTCAATCCGGCCCCTGGGATGAAGTCATTTTAGTTTAGAGTTCAGGTTTATTCAGTTATTTTAGTTCAGGTTCCACAGACAGACCAAGTCAAATAACAGCAGAATAACCCACAAAAAGAAGGACCTCCAGATTTTCTTCTCGGTTTGATGTGAAAAAAAAAAAATTACCTTATGCCTATAAATAATGACAACTTCAAAGTTTTGTCTTTGTTTTACTGCAAAAAAAAAATTTATGAAAATACTTACATTTACAAACTCTCCTGTAACAATAAAATGTGAATAACCTGAACAAATCTGAACAACCTGAAATGTCTAAAGAAAATTCAGTCCAGTTTAAACTCTTGTCTTCCTGTTCCTCAGTGTTGTAGTGTCTTCGTAGATCTGATCCAGAATGCACATGGACCCATGAGAAGTGGAGGCAGAAGATTACTAAAATTTCACGATTTTTTCTGAAGAAATTTCAGTTTTTTTCAGGTTATTCACATCTTTTTTGTTTGGATAGTTTATAAAAGTATTTTCAATAATTTAATGGTTTTTTGCACTAAAACAAACTTGTCAGTTGTTGTTATTTAGAGGTTAGTATGTTATTACTTCACTGCTCCGGCCCACTGGAGGTCAAATCTGGTTGAACAGTGAACCTGAAAGAACATGAGTTTGAGAACCCTGATGGAGATGTTCATGAAAACTCAAGTAAATTCTATGGGTTACTCTATGAAAACCAAGAAAACTGAAGAAACAGTGACCTTTCCAGCCTCTGAACGTCCAAATATGGTCATATCTGATGACCATGAAAGATGAACCTGTATTTGACACCAGATGTTGACATGGGCTGACAGGATCAGCAGGAAGGAAACAGTTCAGATCAGTAGATGGTCTGGTTAAAGGTGGATGTTTGGTCTTTAAAGGTAATTATTATCGTTACAATATATTAAAAACACTTAGTGGTTTTAGTATTATGGGATGGAGTTGTGGTGTAATGGTCTGGACTCCCAGTGAGCAGGTTCTGGTTCTGTGTGTTGGGTTCCTGTTCCTCTGGTCCACAGGTTTCCTTCAGCTGTTCCATCCATTAAAGCAGGTACGTGTTCCTCCTCCTGTTGGGGTTCAGGACCACGGGGCTGGTGGAGGTCTGGAGGTGGACCACTGATACTCACATGTGCTAATGCTAAAGCTAGGTCCAGTGCATTGTGGGTACAGTTCAGTCTGACTTTACCTTCTGGGACACTACAGGAGGTGTGTGAACCCAGTTAGGTCTGGGACCGTTCCTCCTCCAGTGCAGAACTCCTCAGATGTTCGTGGTTTTCCTCCTGTTTCAGTCAGACCTGAACCCTTCTGTGGTGACTCTACCTGGTCTGTCTGAAGTCCAGGTCCCCCCACCCTTAAAAAACAGGTACGTGTGTGTTCTCCTCTACCAACGTGTTCATGTGGATCTGGAGTCAGGCCTGGACCACCTTGAATGGGTGCTTACATGCTAATGCTACATGCTAATGCTAATGCTAGGTTCCAGTGTTAGGGAGCTGATTTAGGGCATAAGTTTGTGTGTGAAAATACAAAATTTGAAACTGAAAATTAAGTTTAATCTTGAATTTTGAAAAATACAACAATGTATTCCAATTAAAAATAAGTGTATGAAAAGTTTTTTTCAGGTTAATATAATTTTGATTAACTTTGGTAATTCTTTCAATAAATATTTTCATTTTTCACTTTCATATGTATTCTAATATGAGTTGTTTTTGTTTGCGTGGTTTACACTTTTCAGTTTCAGATCTTATTTTTTAGTTTCAAATCTTTTTTTCAATTTCTGATCCCTCTTTCACTTGTTCAACTTTTGGCCCTGATGGTGTGTGGAGGGCGTGGCCTCAACTGAGAGGGGCGTGGAATCATGAGTGACAGCATGACACAAATCTCAGGGACCTTCCCGCTCATGTTGCCTTCAGGGAACGTAGGAACTAAAACGATTCAGCCTCAACACTTTATATCCACTGTTCGTCACTGGTAATGAAAACCTGACACCAGTGACAAAACCTACATTTAAAAAACTGTTTTAAACAGAACTGAGCGCATTTGTGCTGTTAGAGTAACACATGATGCCAGACTGTGCAGATAAACAGACACACACGTCCAAACACATGTTTCTGATTTCCCACACAGCAGTGAAGGTGCGTCAGTTTGTGGTTTCACTTCCTGTTTCAGTCCCAGCAGCAGGAAATGAACAGACAGGAAAACTGAGCGCTTGGACTGTCAGAAAAAGCAGTAAATCTAATAGTTCCAGAGAACGGTGGGTGGAGCATATGAACGCTGCTGTGACACTGCAACCGGATCCAGTCACGTTCCAGTTCCGTTCTTGGAACCGGTCCGTTGTAAGGATCGTGGAACTAGTTCCGTTTACAAGAAACTCAACCAAACCTCAGACCTCCAGCCCCGCCTAGTGCCCTCGAAGCCCGCCTCCTGTGGGGGTTTGGAGGGGCTGTTGAACCGGCAGACCACACCTCCACGGACCTCAAGATCTAGTTCGGAATAACACACTCCATCAGGTTAATACACATTTGGACTCTGAGTCATTTTAGAAACAAAAATAAGAATTTAAACAAAGTGATCAATGCACTGATATTCATCCCATAATATAAAAGTATATTCTGACAGATTCTGAATTTTTTTCCAGTGGCCTTAATTCTCCTCCATAGAACGTCGATGGTTAGATGTTGAAGAAAATAATTATTACAGTCTGAGCAGGAAAAATATTTTAGAAATTTAGAGGAAGAACATTTCAAATCAATCATAGATTTAAAAAAAAAAATGTTGATATAAATTAAATCCAAACATCTGAGTCATTTTAGAAACAAACATAATTTAACCCAAACTAACCAATGCACTGATATCTATCCCATAATATAAAACTCTATTCTGACATTAGTCCTTATTGTTTTGGATCCCAGACCCTGTTAGAAAAGAAACACCTGGATTTAACGTGGTCCACAAACTTTTGTCCATTAATGGATGAGTTACACATTATAACATGAGGATAATGATGTTTTGATGGAGGAAACGTCCATAAAAGCGTCTGTAGTTGAAATCAGAATCATTAGCATTAATTAAGTCCAAGTGTTTCATTAAACAGCAGAAAAAAAACTCCAGTGAAAACCGAACAGACTGATATAATAAAGTTTTTAATGTATATTTGTACACTGTAAATATATTCAGATACATAGTAAACATAATTGTACACAATAACAGGAATATACTTTCTCTGGGACAACGTTTCATACTCAGATACTTCAAGTATGCAGACTCAGTTATAGCGTCGGATACACTGCAGTGTTTTCTTGGCAGATGGAAGAAAATCCAAAGAATAAAGAGAGCATAGAAGAAGAGACGCCGTCAGTTAATCTGGAAGAATCCCATCATGCAGTGCAGTAATATTGCAGATAACTTTGGTACGGTGTCAACCAAAAAAAACACAAAGCATGTGAGTTCATTTACAAAAGCAGAGCGAACAAGCAGGAGCGCCGGTGAATCTGCAGTTGAAGAGCAGCGGAAGAACAACACCACACCGGATGAACTGAAGGAGGACGACTGTACACGCCTGGGAGAGGTACATTCAACAGGCTCTGACTCCGCCCCCTTTTACCAACACTCCCAAATACAGACGACGCTCACCAGTAGAGCTGGAAGAAAATACCGGGTCTGGAATATAGCACGATATTTCATCTCACAATACTGTAACAATATTCAAAATACTGTATCGATAATTTCAGGTATTTATTCAAATGCAGATACAGTGGAGGTTCAGTTTAGGATTTTTTTTGTTTTTCTTTTTTGTTTATATTCTATTTATTATTATTTCAAACTCTTTTATTAAATAATGTTAGTTCTTATGTTTGGATTGAACTCAAATCCTGTTCTGATGTTCGTTCTGAACTAATAGAATCTGAACATTTGAACAGGATCTGAAACTGGAATAAACACAGTTGGAACATTTGGTGGTAGAACATTAGATCCTGTTGTGATCAAATACAAATGTGTTTAGTATTTGTGCAGATTTCTGCTGTAATTCAATTCTTCCAGGAAATAATCATTTTAAAAAAGAAACAAAAATTGCCTTTTTAACAGTATCATGATATATCGTATCTTGACTCTAGTATTGTGATTTGTATCATATCACCAGATTCTTGCCGATACACAGCCCTAACTCATCATCATCTTCATCATCATCATCATCACTGACTTCACACATGTACACAGAATTCCCTTCATGCACTTTTTCTTCTTTTCGTTTTAACGCTGAATCGCAGTAAATGACGATTATAAAAAACACTCGGATCCAAATTCTCTTTGTTTCCTGTTTGAATTCCATCCCGTCCGTTGGCTGATAGTGTGTTTATTGTCACTATCTGCTTCCAGTTCGTCCCGTAGTGACGTATAAATAACAGATTCACAGCAGATAAATGACTCGACTTCCTTCGAGTCCAACTCTTTAGAAACTCGTCAGATCAATATTCGTCTATTGCTAAAAAATTCTTCACAACTTAAGTCACATCAGTAACAACAGCAAACAGTTAAAAAAAGAAAGAAACCAAATAAGAAAAGAAACCTGACGTGATTCAGAGAAAAGATTCTGCACCTGAAGACGAACGACCTGAAACTGCCCCGTATAAGGCCCTGGATTGAAACATGGATCCGGATCTGGCTCCGGATCCGGATCTGGACGTCCACATCTGTCACAAAACTCGTGGATTTGTCAGAAAATGTGTCTTAGAAAACGTGGATCAGGGTAAAAAAAAAAAAAAAAAGAAAATGTGGATCTGTGGGAAAAAACAAGCAACAAGATAAAACATCTGGATTTTTCGCAAAATGACCAGATCTGTCACAAAACTTGTGGATTTGTCGGATCTGTCGAAACACTAGAACTGGTGGTGAAAGATCTGGATCTGTCGTCAAAATGAAATCTGAGATGTGTCGTATTCTGTCAGAAACCAGAATATGTTTTGGACAAATGAACAGGTAGATGAAGCGCGTAGATCAAAAAGTTCGCAAACGTCTACAAACGGATCTGTCAGAACTTGGAAAATGAACATCCATCGCATGACGTGTGGTTCTGCTGCAGAACGTGGATCTGTCAAAACACTGAAACATCTGTTAGAAAAGGTGAATCCATAAACGGAAAATAAAGACTTGAATTAAACACAAAGGGTCTGATTTACTGAAGGTGGACAGAAAAAAACCTGTTAAAGCTGATCTTCTGCCAGGACACGCTGAGGGCTGAGTCTAACGGACAGAAGTCGTCCAACACATTTAACGTGTTTGTGTTGACGAATATAAAATACGGGCGTTTCTGCCAGAACGCACACAACTATCGGTAGGAGGAGACGCAAATATTTGTGTAGTGTGTGAAATGTGACTGAACTGAACCTGACCGCAGCTGAACCTGACCGCAGCTGAACCTGACCGCAGCTGAACCTGACCGCAGCTGAACCTGACCGCAGAGTTTGGGTTTAATCTGGTCTTAAAGTCCGGTTTAAACTGGACCTGCTCCAGCCTAAAGGACGCCACAGGTCCGATTGAAGGAACCGACAGAACCGACCTGTTCTGACCACAGTGACGTTCACAGAAACGGAAGAAAAACTCCTGCAGACCTACATCCTACCCACAATGCACTGGGAAAACTTCCAGTGCCCGTTCTTCAGAGTAAATCAGGCCCTTAGATTAAAAAACTGCTGGAAAATGTCTGGATTTACTGGAAAACTTTTCAAAAACTCCCTGAAACTACGAAAAGGTCTGGACGTGTTTAAGGACGATAGAAAATGTGGATCTGCAGAAGAGGAAAAAAAAAAAGAGTCTGAAACGGAGAACGAGTGTGAGAGAGAGAGAGAGAGAGAGAGAGAGAGACTGAAACTGAGACAACAGATGGAACCCCTTAACCTTTAACCTTTAACCCCTTAACCTTTAACCCTTTAACCCCTTAACCTTTAAACTTTAACCCTTTAACCCTTAACCCTTTAACCTTTAACCCCTTAACCCTTTAACCTTTAACCCCTTAGCCTTTAACCCTTAACCCTTTAACCTTTAACCCTTTAACCTTTAACCCTTAACCCTTTAACCCTTTAACCTTTAACCCTTTAACCTTTAACCCTTAACCCTTTAACCCTTTAACCTTTAACCCTTTAACCTTTAACCCTTTAACCCTTTAACCCTTAACCCTTTAACCTTTAACCCCTTAACCTTTAACCCTTTAACCTTTAACCCTTTAACCTTTAACCCTTAACCCTTTAACCTTTAACCTTTAACCCTTTAACCTTTAACCTTTAACCCCTGCTGTCTGCTCTGATCGTCCTGAACGTGGTTTTATTTTAAATGTAACTTCCATCGTTAGTTCAACAGTTCCATTTGCAGACGTGCTGATCGCTCAGACCTCGTCCTGTCCAGAACTGTCTGAGCGTGCTCAGACCTGATGTGAAACTAAAACTGCGTCTGGTGAACGTTTTCACCTGTGGATCCTTCAGTTCTAACTCCGCCCCCTGAACAGGAGGAAAGGCCTACTGCTGTAGGTTCAGTTTGTTTGTTTGTTTGTTTGTTTACACTTTCGCAGTAAAACTATTGGTTGAATTCAGACCTAATGTGGTTGAAATTTTTCCAGTGACCCAGAATAGATGCGATTACATTTTAGGAAAATGAGGTCAAAGTTCAAATTTTTTATGAATTTTTCAAATCTTTTTATAGTGGGGAAAATTTAAAATGTCTGTAAAACGTCAGTTTAGTTTCATTTTGCTTCAGCCTTGGCACAAACATAAACCCCACTGACAGAAAGCGAAGGCAGGTGGACTTTTTCACATTTTGGGTCATTTTTTTTTTTTTTTTTTCAACCACTTCATTAACGTTGTGGTTCACTGACTTCATAAAGTTCAGGAAAATCAGTCCAATTAAAGCCTCTGTGAATTCATTTCTAATTAACTCGTTAATCCCAAAATAAGCGTGAGGGGCGGGGTTTGTTGTGCCTGGCCTGCCACTTGTTGGTGATATAAAAAGGGGCGTGGCTTATTGTGACTGACACGGCTCAGTCTCCAGCAGAGGTTCAGACCCAGCAGAACAAACTCTGGTTCTGGTTCTGGTTCTGGACGGACGTCAACTCAAACGGACCGAACGGAACCGAAGCGCAGACACGGTCTGAGCTCTGATGAACGAAGAGACAGAAGACGACTGGGCCGAGCGGCACCGAGGGAACCGGATCTGGTCCAGGTTCAGCTCCTGAAACGGTCCAGATGAAAACTGAAGCGGTTCCGTTTACACCGTCTGCTCTGGGTTCTGGGTTTGGAGGTCCACACTGATGTGGAACCCTCTAAAGCAGGGAGGTCAAACATACGGCCCGTGGACCAGAACAGGACCGACAAAGGGTCCGGTCCGGTCCGGTCTGGTCCATGGGAGGAATGTGTGAAATACTAACCATCAGGTTAGTTCAGGTTCCACATTCAGACCCAGATGATCTAAAGTGGACCAGAACCAGGAAAATAAGAACAGAATCATCAATAATAATAAATATAAACAATGACAAAAACAAACTTTTCATTTTTAGAGTGAAAACATAAATTTACAGGAAGAAAATGTTTACATCTGCAAACTATTCTTTAAATTAAAAAATCTAAATAAATCCTTTGAAGGACGCTGTGCACATTCACTGGTTCCCTGAAGAGAACTACTGCGAAGTTTAAGATACTGTCGGAGAACGGACACGACGAGGACGAACCATCTGAGCCGTTTGTTTTGGGCTGAAGTTCATGTGTTGGACTCAAACCAAAACTGAAAGGACATTTGTCTTTTTTTTTTTTTTTTTAACAGTGTCGATCTGCTGCTGAATTTACCTGTTCATTCCAAATAAGGATACAATAAAAAAAAAGAAGAATATGAACTGTGAGTGTAATTGGACCAATATTCTGCTTCAGTTTATCATTTATACATGTTCCTGGTAACGTACAGACCAAGGTTCAAATAGTTTTGGATTTTTCATTCTAGTTTAGTTTTATTTAGTTTGACTTTTTTTTTTCTCTAATTCAGTTCATTTTAATTCATTTTCAGAGCAGGTTTACGAGTTTGTATTAGTTTTCATTTGTTTCTAAATGCTTAGTTGTAGTTCAGTTGTAGTTCAGTTGTAGTTCAGTTGTAGTTCAGTTGTAGTTTAGTTGTAGTTCAGTTGTAGTTCAGTTGTAGTTCAGTTGTAGTTCAGTTGTAGTTCAGTTGTAGTTTAGTTGTAGTTCAGTTGTAGTTCAGTGGTCTCTTTTCTCTTCTTCTCTGTGGTCGTATTCACATAAATCCCAGACAGGACTCTGCTGCTTTCGTCTGCAGGTTTCCAGGTAGAGTGGGGACCAGAAGACGACTGGAAACCACAAGTGACGGACCCTTAAATATCATACGGTGCCAGCAGCTAAAATTGCTTGAGGGAAATAAATTGATTTCGTATCAGTCTGACGTTGACAAAAACAAAAACAAAGGGAATTCTATCCATAATTTTATAGGTTTTCGTTAGTTTTGTAAACACACAATACAGTTTCAGTTAGTTATCGTTTTTTTCTTTTAATTATAGTTTTTATTTATTTCAGTTAACGAAAATGTTTTTACAATTCTAGTTTTGGTCATTTCGTTAGTTTTCGTTAACGATAATAACCTTAGTGCAGACACAGTGGATCTACAAACACACTGAATCTTTCAGAACTGAACTCTGGTCCAAACACACGTGAACGTCTGTCAGATTGTTCATGTTCTTTTTGTGCAGTGTTTGTAAATGTTCATGTAATTGTTCTTATTTTACACTAAAGACAAACCTTTATATTTGTGCTTCTTTGTGGGTTCTTCTGTTTGTAAGTACTGGTTCTGATCCACTTCAGCTCATACTGGACTGGAACTAAACCGGTTCAGACCCCTGTTCTGGTCCACGGGCCGTATGTTTGACCCCCAGTGTAACAGGAAACCAGACCATAATACTCGACATCTCCTCCAGCAAGACTGAGCCCCAGACCGACACAAGGGCATGATGGGAAATATTACACAGATCTGGTCTGGTTCCAAAGGGGGGCAGGACTGGATTCAAGTCCAACCAGGACTCGACATGAGGGTTTAAACCTGAAAGAAACACTTCGGCGTTTTCATCGGAATCTGTGGAAAAGTCGCAGTCGGACAGTGATGATGTCACACCTCAGTTCGCACATGCTCATTATTGCTTTACTGAAACATCAGAGACGTCTGTGGTTTCAGAGTCTTCTAGTCCATGTCCTCTAGTCTTCTTCTAGCCCACGTCCTCTAGTCGTCTTCTAGTCCATGTCTTCGAGTCTTCTTCTTGTCTTCTAGTTTTATCGTCCATGTCCTCTAGTCTTCTTCTAGTCTTCTAGTCCATGTCCTCTAGTCTTCTTCTAGTCTTCTAGTCCATGTCTTCTAGTCTTCTTCTAGTCTTCTAGTCCATGTCTTCTAGTCTTCTTCTAGTCTTCTAGTCCATGTCTTCTAGTTTTATTGTCCATGTCCTCTAGTCTTCTTCTAGTCTTCTAGTCCATGTCTTCTAGTCTTCTAGTCCATGTCCTCTAGTCTTCTAGTCCATGTCCTCTAGTCTTCTTCTAGTCCATGTCCTCTAGTCTTCTTCTAGTCTTCTAGTCCATGTCTTCTACTTTTATCGTCCATGTCCTCTAGTCTTCTTCTAGTCTTCTAGTCCATATCTCCTAGTCTTCTAGTCCATGTCCTCTAGTCTTCTTCTAGTCTTCTAGTCCATGTCCTCTAGTCTTCTAGTCCATGTCCTCTAGTCTTCTAGTCCATGTCCTCTAGTCTTCTTCTAGTCTTCTAGTCCATGTCTTCTAGTCTTCTAGTCCATGTCCTCTAGTCTTCCTCTAGTCTTCTAGTTGGTTCTAGTCTCACAGCTGATGGTTTCGTTGCGTTGTGCTTTCAGTTGATGTTCAACATTAATTCTACATTCGTCCGTTTTTGCGTCAGTTTCACTAAAACGACTCGAGTCATGAAAAAAAAGTGAAGAAACAGACGATGAATAAACACTGAAGTCCTGTTGTTCTGTTTTAGCACCAAGTCGAGCTCATGCTCAGAACATTCTGACGCTTGTTTGAGCATTTTCGCAGTCATTTTTGCGTTGTCGTGTGAGCACAAGTTTTCCAACCTTTAGTTTTTTGGTTTATTTTTACGTTTTATTTTGAGGAAGTGTCTGATTTTATTTATTGGACAGTTTTTTCAGGTGTTATGAGCCTGAAAAACTCAGGATGAATAAATGCATAACAGTTGTATTTTATTTCTTAAACGGTTCTGTGTTGTGCAGATTTTACTCCTTCATACCGTGGACTTTTATTCAACTCATTAGTCGAGAAAGGGCGAATAAATCAACAGTGAAAGCGGCGAAAATGAATTTTACCTGCAATTATTTAGTGTAGGTTAATGTTGCATTTCTAGTTGAATTAGCTCTACGTCGAAATTCACAAAACGATTTCTTTCAGCACTAGTTTCGGTTAAATATAATAATTGTCACCTTGTTAAATAAAAGTGGTGAGAGATTTTTTTTCTTATCTGGGGGAAAAATATCAGTTTAGAAAAATCTGGACAAAGCCATAGTCACATTCACTGATCCAACTTTCAACAAACAGAAAATCAGAATTAGAATTATTAAGCTCCATAAAAAATAAATAACATCAAATAATTCTCTGATAAATCTTATTAAAACCATAAACGGCCTCACAGCGATCTAAAGCAGTATTAGTCTATTTAACAGTATTACTGTTTCTATATAAATACTGTATATCGTTAGCCTCAGCTCATAATTAACTCATAGACAAATGGACAAAAGTCTGTGGACACGTTGAATCCAGGTGTTTCTTTTCTAACAGGGGTCTGGGATCCAAAACAATAATGAGTAATGTCAGAATAGAGTTTTATATTATGGGATAAATATCATGTTGATTATTAATATTGATGTTTATATCAGACATGATGTGTCCCAATATTTATGTCCATATAGTTTAGAAACATCAATATGTCACTAAAGTTTAAAGGAAGATTTTCCTTCTGTAGTCAGATGTGATGAAACTTACAGAAGAGGATTAAAGCCACTGGACAAAAAAAATTAAGGTTTTATATATATATATATATATATATATATATATATATATATATATATATATATATATATAATTGTTCTGAGAAAAAGTCAAAATTCTGAAAAGTCAGAATTCAGACTTTTTTCTCAGAATTCTGACTGTTTTAAATATTTTTTTTATTATTATTCTGAGAAGAAAAGTCAGAATTCTGACTTTTCATAGAATTCAGACTTTTCTTCTCAGAATAATAATAACAAAATATTAAAATTGTACCTTAATTTTAATTTTTTTTTCCAGTGGCCCTAATCCTCTTCTGTAGAAAGTAGATGGTTAGATGTGGAAGAAAATTATTATTTACAGTCAGAGCATGAAATATTATAGAAATTTAGAGGAAGAATATTTCAAATCAGTCATGAATTTAAAAAATGTTGATATAAATTCAGTCCAAACCATCTGTGAGTCATTTTAGAAATAAATATAACAATTGAACCCAAACTAACCAATGCACTGATATTTATCCCATAATATAAAACTATTCTGACATTAGTTCTTATTGTTTTGGATCCCAGACCCCTGTTAGAAAACAAACACTTGAATCCTAACGTGTCCACATACTTTTGTCCATTTGTGTGTAAGTTTGGTCATTATAAAATGAGGTTAACGACATGAAGCCAGTGTTACTGTACAACACAGACATGCAGAACAGCAGAAACCAGACTCACTGGTTCAGAATAAACAGTCGAAGGTTGGACAAACATGGCTTCTCCTGTTTCCCATCAACACTGATCTGTAACAGACGCTCACAGCCGGCGGCGGCGGCGGCGTCCACTTCCTGTCCACGGTTCCGGCTTTAGAACCTCGTCCTTTTCATCTGAGTGGAAACTTCACCGTCAGTATCTAAAAACTGAGGAGTTCTTCTGCGTTACGGCTCTCGCTGCTCGCTCTGTGTTGGCAGTGGCCGGGCGATGCGACCGTGTCCGGGCGTTTCCATGACAACAAAGCTGGCAGGATTCCAGTTTTCCAGGACTCGGTCTCTAAAAAAACCCAAAAACTCGATCGTTGCATTGGTGAAAATGGAAGACATCTGCCCTCGTCACTCATTCACTCATTCATTCATCTGTCCGTCGTTCACACGCTGACGTCAAGTTCACTGGAAACGTCCGTTGCCGATAGTAACGACACGCTGTTCTCCCATTGGTCAGATGGCTGCTGATTCATTATTGCATCCAAAGGTTCAGCGAGACCCAAACAGACGAACGCCCTTTTTGTTGTAAAAAGAAAACACATTTTCTTGACAAAAAAACCAAAAATGTCGCTGTTTTTGACTCCTCCTCTCCTTTGTTTGTCCTCTCCTCGGGAAGCCCCGCCTCCATGACTTCAGAAGAGCATGCTCCGCCTCCTGGACGGACTGTTGACTGGACAGAGGTACAAGCACAAGTTAAAGGCTGATTACTGACAATAGGTCAGTTTTGTTATCTTGAGTCTTTAAAGCGTCCATATGTAATATTTTTACTTTAATTCTCAAAAAAATTCCCTCAAATTATCACCAGTGTTTAGAACAAAGATCTGTGAAGTTCTGATGGATTGTACTGATATGAACTGAACTTATTTCCAGGGACGATGTATTTATGTGACCACTAGAGGGAGTAATGAGTCACTCTGCTGGCCAAGGCTAAGTTGGGGATGAGAACCATAAAGAAACAACTGTCAGAGTCATTGTTTTCTCCGCTGGACTCAGCTGTAAATGGACACAATGGAGTTGGACAGTAAATGTCAGCGTTTCTTCTACACGGGTGAGTTTGATTCTGAGGCATTTGAAGGTATACAGTTATTATGGGATGTTCTTATCGTTGCTAAGTTTCCGTTTGTTGATCTACGGTTCAGACTAAACTGACAGTTCGGACCTCGTTTGTTGGATTCAAATGGAAAACAGGTGATTAGTGGTTTTACTGTGGTTGTTTTCAGTCTAAAAACAGAGCTAAGCTAACGGAGCTAAGCTAACGGAGTTAAGCTAACAGGGCTATAATGTAAACTATCAGCTGATGCAGCATCTATATTATCAGATACAGTGTTATTTTATCTACTGTTAAAATAAGCATCTGAGTTTTAGGTTAATTACATTTAATTTTATGCATTTGGTAGATGCTTTTTTCCACAGCGACTTACAGGGGAAAACCAAAATAAAAGAATAAAATACAAGAATAGATTAAAGACATAAAGCAGCTGTACAATTTAAAAACAGTGTCGCACAGAAGAATAAAAAAGCAAAATCAAACGTGATGATTCCATAAAACAGATGAAACTATGAGTTTGATCTTTTATTCCGTGTCTGATCCAGTCTGTGGTGGTTCTGGTTCTGGTTCTAAGTGTGTTCTGGTACCAGACTGACCCCTGATGGTCAGAGTCTGGAACATCAACACTACATAGAACCACTTTAAGTACAGTATGAATACATGAATAAATGCGTTATATAAAACAGCAGATCTGTCATGTTCTGTCTGAAGTCACATAAACTGGATATCTGATAAAAGTACACAGAACATTATATACAAGTAAAAATACAGTATTTTTAAAATTCCTTTCATTGTTGTAAAATGGTTTTGTCTTGTTGTGAATGTTAAGATTTTACAGACTTTCTGTGATTGGTCACTTTGAGCCTGTCTCTGACCTGCAGTGTTTTAGTGGTGAATTCATGTAAATAATTGTATATAATAGTGATAGTGCTGTTTTGGAGTGTTCTACTAGTGGGTTTTAATGTGTTTTTGTCGAGTTTCACTGTTTTTTTCCCACTGTTTTTCTCTGTATTTTTGTGGTTTGTATAGTTGGTTGGTAGTTGTATTTTATCTGTAAATCTTCTCTAAATGTGTGAATATTTGTATATTTGTGTAAATCTCTCTGCACATCTCTCCAGTTCATACACAGATGCAGTGTGTGTATTTGAATCAGATGATGGATGTTTTTGTCAGTGAAATGAGCGGCTCTGTCTACAACTAGACACAAAGTGAACACAGACTATCAACAGGTTCCAAATGAACTAGAAAGAACCAAAAAGAAGAAGAAGAACATGGACACCCAATGATCTAGAACAACTACAATGGATCAACACATGGAAAACAGAGGAAAGGTTATTTCTATAATCTCAAAGTTTCATTAGGAACATTTACAGCTGTTTTTCATGATAAATATGATACAAATTGGAGTCAGTTATTTAATTTTGTACTATAACACACTGTTTTAAGCATTTATTACATCTAATAATGATAATTAATGAACAGATATTGAAAAAAGGTGCAAAAGAACTGGCAAAAAAAACCCCACATTTTCTGACACTGTTACTGCAAAAACAACATAAATAAATCATGGCCTGTTCTAATAGGAATCCTTTTTGACTTAACACAAGAAAATAATAATGAGAATCGAACAAAACCAGTGACTGATATGATCCATGTCGTTTACAACCACCATGAAAAAATCTGATCCAGTGAAAAAGTGACTCAGTGTCCAGTCCTAGATGTAATGCAGTCGTGTGTGTGTGTGTGTGTGTGTGTGTGTGGTTTCCTGTGTGTGTAGGTTGTAAAATGACCAGCAGGGCTGACCCAGTTGTGTAACAGTTGTGTGTTCTGTGCGTTCTTACCTGGATCCGGCGGCGCTGCTGGCGGTCGTATTGTTTCTTTTTCCAGCTGAATTTCTGGCAAACTGAAAATCGAAGTCGCTGAAAGCAGAGTTTAGAGTCAGGTGTGATGTAACGGTCCACGCCAACACACAACAAACAGGGGTCAGAGGTCACAGAGCACTTACTGTCAGGAAGCGTCAGCACTTTGTTTCCAAGGATACTGAAGTAGGGATGGTTCATGGAGGCGTCGGCTGAGATCCGCTTCTTCCCCTCAAACTACGGCAAACACAAAGGCAGTGGACAACTCACATAAATATACACAAATGTAAACAAACATCAACAAATTTTGTAGCAGCAAGTTTTTCCTCCTGACAACAAACGTTTAAATCAGTGGTTCTTAACCTTGTTGGCGGTACTGAACCCCACCAGTTTCATATGCACATTCACCGAACCCTTCTTTATTACCTCCGCCAAGGAGGTTATGTTTTTGCCAGGGTTTGTTTGTCTGTCTGTTTGTTTGTTTGTCTGTTTGTTTGTCTGTCTGTCCGTTAGTGTGCAACATAACTCAAAAAGTTATGGACAGATTTTGATGAAATTTTCAGGGTTTGTTGGAAATGGGATAAGGAAGAAATGATTAACTTTTGGGGGTGATCAGGGGTGGGGGGGCCCATGGGGGGGCCACTGATCAGCCTTGGCGGAGGTCTGCGCTCTCTGAGTGCTTCTAGTTAAAAATACAATACGATTTTTTTCAAATTCAAGACACAGGTATATGTTTTACTGGTGCACAAAATGAACCGTGCATTAACATCACTGTGTTCAAAGAACAAAACCAATACAGTGCATGAACTCACAACAAATTCCATACCTTTTCACAAAGACATGATCTTTTTAATACAACCACACTGAAATGGTTTTAATTTTTAACCTTATGTATTCCAATAATGAACTTATTGTATTTATGCTATTTATCATTTTTAACATTTTAACACACACCCATCACCTAATTTCCATCAGGCTACAATAATAATGAATATTTACTGTAAATCAGTGGGACTTCTGCTGTTGTGTATATGTATGTGTAGGCCGTCAGGTCAACCCGGGTTTTCATTTCATCTCGCTCCGAACTTTCCAAACCACGCAATTTTGACATAAAAAAAGATAATTGCATGTAGTGTATCAAGAAAGAAGTTCTCGTTACTCCTTCAGTATTTTTGTGATCGTTGTTTTATTACGGCACTAGCTCGGCTTTAGCGTAATACGATTTCTCCATCCGCGACGGTGCGTCGGTCGTCACATGATTGTAACTGACCAGTGCGGTGACCAAAAAATGTAAACAAACTCTACACATGGCTGCCTCCGTGGTTAACAGGAAGTAGCAAAAGTCATAACAACAATGTGGAAAATACTCAAATAATTAATCGTCAGACGAATGGAAGAGATTATAAACACTTCCGGATGTGTTGTAGTGCTATAAGCAACAACAATACACCGCGTATATTGGATGTCAATCAGAGAAAGAGTCTCCGAAGCTGTTTGTTTACATAAACGGACCTAGCCCGACACACACACCTGACTAATGAGTCGAGTGTGTGTCTGGACCTCCACCGAACCCCTGAGACTTGACTCACCGAACCCCTAGGGTTCGATCGAACCCAGGTTAAGAACCACTGGTTTAAATGAAACGACAGAAACAAGAATCTGCTGTGAGGCGTTCACTGACCTGCAGGAACTTTGACAGCAGCTCCACTCCTTCAGTGCTGAGTCTGGACACAAAAACACACACATAGAATCTGTATCAATAGATTATTAATAAAATAATAATAATGCATTTTATTCATAAGCGCCTTTCAGGACTGTACACCAAGATAAAACAGACAATGCACAAAATACAGTAAACAAATAGAAAAAAGAATAATTACGATATATAGAAATGAAAATGGAGCGTAAAACTTCTGCTCTGCAGAGGTGAGTCTGGATTTGAATGTGAGGAGAGAGTCACTATTATCTTTTCCACTGATCCTCAAATTGCGTGAATATAACTTGCGCATAAAAATTTACCTAATGGAAAAACAACAATTTCACCAAAACTCTCCTTTTTCAATTAAAAGTTTTTGCACTGGCAAGATGTGGTTTTTCAGGTGTAGCACAAATGGTATATCACGCAAACCTGTGATGGAAAGACCTTTTTACACAACTAGAGTCACGTGAATTAAAAAACGGATGTTGACGAACGTTACAAGAAGAGAAGAGTTCTAAAAGAAACATGTTGTATGTGTGGACACACCAGGAAACAAGTCATTTTAGAATTTAGTAGGAGATAGAGGGGGAATATAGAATAAGAATGAATATATCCGTAAATAAACACCATATTTACGTTCATCTCCATGTTTATGGAATGACTTCTCATGTCATCTACGATAATAAATAAACATATCATCGCATTAGTGATTTAATGGAAAATCAACATTACGAACTTCTGTTTTTTCAACATTTAGTAAATATCGGTAAAGTTTTGCGCAGATGTCCAATGGAAAAGTGACTACTGTGGCAGATGGACAGATGGGAGGGAGTTCCAGAGCTGGGGAGCAGGTCGAACAGAAACCACTGATGTGCTGCTTTTTTTAAATTTCATTTTATTTGCCCATTATTAGTTCTAAGAAATGGCTGTATTGCCCATGTTGTGTGTATTGTGTTAGTAACAGTGTGTATTTATGTGTTATATTGTGGTTTATTTATTATTATTATTATTATTATTATTATGAAGGGTCTTGTATATTTATTGGTTTAGAATTCCAAAAAACTCATCACACATGTACAAAATCCACTCATTTCATTTTTTTAAAACTGGCACTTTTTTATTTGACACTTCTTTACATGATTCAATCATAATTAGAAAAAACTAGAGTTGTTTAAAATCAAATCAGAGGCCAGTTGGGCATGAAAGGAGCCTGAGGTGGATGATCATATCTGGTTCCTAGTGTTTTACATCTTTGCAGCACAGGATGAACCCAGTCTGTCTATGACCTGGTGCAATGACAATGAGCTCTGTGCACCAGTGACGACGTTACGTAACATAGGAATAAAATAAAAAGCACATGGTGGATGAATATGTAAATGTGAAGGTGTCTCCTGGCAGACGGGGACATTCAGGCGACCTTTAGTAGAAATAAAATACTGAGCACAGAACTGAAAACAGCTAAAAACAAACAATTATCATCAAATAACTAGATGAGATGAGATAAGGTAAGTCAGTGGTTTCCAACCTTTTTTTACTCCTGACCCCATTTTAACATCACAAATTTCTGTTGACCCCAGACATTCAAAACGAATATTTTTTTGCTCAAATTAATTTGTTTTTGATCATGTTATAGTTTGCTATCCTATGTTGCAAACAAACGTTAATTTTAGAGGACATGTAGTCCTTTAGTAAATCCAGGTGTAGATTACTGCACAAAAGGAGAATTTGATTTTCCTTGGTCAGGATCTGTCCAGTCAGTCCAGCTTGGATTTCCAAGGCTGACAATTAATACTAAACAAACAAGAACTGAAACTATGAATTATGAAAGAGCTGCAGCGTCTGAAACTGACCACAGTGAACATTTGACACGAACAGAACCACAGTGCTGCAGTTTCACAACCACAGTTTGCCTTTTATGGATTAGGATTGTCTCTGTCAACTCACCATATATTTTTTATTAGTAAGTTTATTATTTTTTATCAATTACTAGAAATTCCAGGTGACCCCACATGGGGTCCCGACCCCAAGGTTGAAAAACACTGAGATAAGATAAGATAAGATAAAATAAGACAAGCCTTTATAAGATAAGCCACAGGGGGAAATTTTCTGTTTACAGCAGCAAAGTACAAGCACACTAGAGCAAAGAAAGTGCAAAATCAAGATAAACACAATCTAGAAAGTTCTATACACTATTTAGAACTGAGCACATGCTGATCATGTCACAGGTTTATTGCACGGTTTACTGTATTTGTTTATTGTACGGTTATTGCACAGAATTTTTGGAGCATAATAACTAATAACTATTATCAACAGATATCAATATAGTTACCACTGATCACTGATAGGACATCATATATGGACCGTCATTTGTGTCCATGACCTTTGACCTTGAGTGACCTTGAAGGGTCAAACACAAGGTCACCATTGTCTCGATTCTTCTCAGTCTTCTTCTCCGATACTATTGGTTGGATTTATTTCTAATTTTATACATATCTTCTTTGGGAAAATGTCAACAAAGTCTGTTCACAGTTTTGAGAAATTTAGATTTTTAAATTTTTGGCTCATTTTTTAAATATTCAAAATGTTCCCTTCCTTCTACTGGTCCATGTATTGATGGTTTAGAACATGTAAATGGTTCCAGATATCAGTCTAGTTCCTTTTGATCACTGATAGAACTCATATATGGAGTTTGACTGAATTAGTTTTGTGAAAGTCCCGCCCACTTCTGTTTTGAGAACAGATACAGCTGAGTGTGAAGTATTAAAGCTTCAATTCAGTCCTGAGGAAATGAAGAAAGAGCTGTACCGTCACATTCAGTAGAAGGTCTGAGATAAACCCATGGGATGAAGCGGAGTTTTTTTTGGAGCAGCATCTAGTGGTCATCAGTGGTAATGCACTAAAGGACTGACTTCATTTTGGAGTTGAAGTCCTCGCCTCTTGGTCTGTGTGCAGTACTGTTGTGTATTTGTGTAGTAGTGTTGTGTATTTGTGTACTGTGTTGTACCTCGGGGTGTGGTTGCCCAGTCTCTCAGCTCTGTACTGAGGATAGTTGTAGGCCACAAACTCCTCATTAGTGCTGATCCCAGGCCAGCTCTGCTCTGTGGGCGTACCTGCACACAAACGACACACACATACGATAAGCACACTGTCAAACTGGTGTAAACCCCCTAAAATACAGTCTGACTCCTTTAACTCTGCCTGTAGACGGGTGTTTCTTTCTGGTATTTCAAAAGGGAACAGTACATTCCCCAACAGTTCCCCTTGAATTGTTCTACGTCCTGTCAAAGTTCTATCTTCCAGGTAAAGGTTAATATATTAAATACAATAATGTTTCCCATAGATTTAAATCCTCAGTATATCCCATCACACGGCTGACAAAGTCAGATGGTAGTGGGTCTTTTCTCTGATTACTGATTGGCTCTCTCACCCAGCAGTTTGAAGATGAAGTGAAGCTCCTCCTCCACCGTGGAACCAGGAAACAGAGGACGACCTGTGGCCATCTCATAGAAAATACAGCCCACACCCCTGACAACGAGACCGAGAAGACAGACTGTAGTCAACGACCGCATTAAGACCAGGAAGTGCAGACTTGTACAGAGTACTACACTATAGACAGTGCCACTACAGTAGTACTACAGTGCCACTACAGTAGTACTACAGTAGTTCTACAGTGGTACTGCTGTACTGACCACATGTCTATGTGGGTGGAGTAGTCGGTGCTGCCCAGCAGGATGTCCGGAGGTCGGTACCACAGCGTCACCACCTCGTTGGAGTACGTTTTCGTGGGGATTGACTTGGCTCGAGCCAGACCTGCAGTACAAACACACACTGGGTTAAAGGTGGGGGACAAGATCTTAGAAAAACGGTTCCAGCAGCGACATTTGAAAATACTCAGTACAAAAGTCCAACCCCCTTTCTTCAGACTTCACCCCGAAGCCACGCCTCCAGAGTACTGGCACATGTAATGCTTGTTCTCAAGGGTTCATGAGCGCTGCACAGTAACAATTCACCAGCTCTGGCTCTGATCCATGCGTACCTCCTTCAGTCTCCTCCAACCCCCCCGCTCTTACAGAACAGCCCCAGTTCAGACCGATCTGACTAATGGTACATTTACTACAGATTTATGTTCATGACTAAACAGTTTATCGGTGAACTTTACATCCTAATAGAACTAATATAACTACTATAACTAATATATCCAAGCTCTGGCTCTGTCTTCGTTTCCTATACCAGTTGCTTCAAACCTCTGAGAACGCACGATTCATGATCGAAGAGGGGTATGAACAGAGGGGGGAGGGGCAAATGACAGTTGAGTTTGATAGACATATCACCGTTCAATCACTTTGATTGGGTGCTTAAAATGATTGGATGGTGTTTTCTCAGTCCTGTCCGTTCCACAGGTGACTACATTTTTAGTTAAAGTATTTAATTCACTGGTTGTAATTGGGGTGTGAAGGGGAAACATCCAGGAAAACATCTCCTACCCCCCCTTTAAGGTCATCACAGGGGTAGATGTTTATGAAGGCTTTTAATGACTGTGTAGAATCCCAGTCACTAGAGGTGCAACAGTTCAGGTTCTCCACGGTTCAGTGCATATTGTGGTTCTTGAGTCACGGTTCACGGTACGGTTCGGATACAGAGCCCAGCTGAAGCTCAGCTGTGCACCAAGACGTAACTGGGAGCTGATGGAGAGCCTTAAGGTTCATTTATGTTCACTTTACGTACATAAATAGGTGTGTCCGTTTCTAATGTTGTCATGTGTCACTGCCTTCAAACTTTTGTGCGTCCTGTACGTTGGAATGAATGTTTCTCAATCAATCCACCAGAGGGAGCCGCTTTTAATTACCATACTGGACAAATACCACGAAGAAGAGTAAAGTTTTTTGAGATGAAGAAGAAGAAAGTCAATAATAAACATGGTGACGACAGAGGAGGTTTTACTAATGTTCATATTCAGAAGGGTAGTTGTCATAAATATGTCAGTAGTTTTTCACTAACTCACAGTTGCTCTTTGAAAAGTTCCGCTATTCTCTGTCTGGGTACGGAACCGCAAACTCCCGGAAAACGGACAGACTTAAGTACATAACACAAACACAGATCAACAGTTACTCTTTGTCAACATTCACATTCCTGTGTTCTCCGCGGTAACCTGATGCCGTGGACTCACCGAAGTCTGCCAGTTTGAGTTCTCCACGCTCGTTGATCAGCAGGTTTTGGGGTTTTAGGTCTCGGTGCAGAACCTTTCTGCGATGGCAGTACGACAAACCACGCAGCAACTGAAAAAGGAAGAGCTGAGGACAAAAAAACCAAAAACAGGCCGATCTGTAAATGAATGACATACATACATGTACATGTTCAGGTCATTTCCTGAATAAATGACATTCCTGTGAATCCTTAAAATGTCTTAAATGTAGTTTTTAAAAAGGTTAAATGTTATCTTGCTTTATTATATCTGTAGGGAAGTTCAATCTCTGCATTTTTACCATTCCAAATACACACAGCCGCTAGCATTAGCATTAGCATTAGCACACATAAAGAGCAGTGAGCTGCCATCGAAGGTGCTCAGGGATCTTCTCCAGATCAGTACCTCCATGTACCTGTTTGGTATTTAAAGCTCATCTGGGTCAGAATGAAGCCACTTAAACCATGCTGTTCCCTTTCTGTTGTCATGGTAACGATACGTGACACTTGTTGCAAAATACACATTCTATATATCCACGTAACCAGAAGAACATCAGCTAAAAACACAACACAACTTAGACAACAAGCACTTCTGTAAACCAGTCTGATACCAGCGAACGTCAGCAATAATTTAATAGAACAACAGAAGAATGAGACAAATGCTGCAGCGCTAAGCTAACAGCGCTAGGCTAACACAGCTAAGCTAACACTAAGCAGATCCAGCAGTATAAGGATTATTTCCACTGATAAAATTCACTGGATGGGACAAAATAAAATAAAAATTTAGTTTGATAATTTTAAATTTTGTCATAACTTTGCTGTTTTAAATGAATGAAGCTTGTGCTAACAGCTAATCCATTATTTAATCTTACACTGAAATGATTCCCACTGGAAACAAATGACCCAGAGTTGAACAGGTTAACCTACATCAGGGTTCCTATCAGCAAATCTAATTTAATGCTTTTTAATTCCCTTTTTAATGCCACTTTAAACACATTTAATGCCCATGTCCAACTGCAGATATACTTTTATATATAGTTTTATACATTTACCGTCCACAGGCTTTAATCAGGTTCTCGATAGTCCTCCTCCAATCACTTCTGCTCAAACTGCATTATCCCTTTTTTTTTTTCCACATTTGTTAATATTCCCTCTGCTCTTTCACCACAGCATGAACACACTCACAGCACGGTGCATTCCAGACATCTGCTGTTGTGACTTCATGTATCAGCCATAAACAATAGTCAATTAGAGGGTTCCACCTGTCAATCATCACACTGCACTTCAGATCAAAATTATTCCATGTTTATAGAATCAGAATAAATGTGAATAATAATACTTTTTTGTCCATCAAGTGTATTTAATTTTTTAAAAGCCTCTGGACATTGAATTTAATGCTTTTTAATTCCATTTAAGGCCTTAATTTTCACTAAATCTGTTTAATGACTTTTAATGCTTTTTAATGACCTGCATAAACCCTGTACATAGAACTGTTAAGTATTCAATTTGGGGCAGAATGAATGTATTTCATTAGTGTTTATTTGGTATTTTATAAGCCATGACAACAGCTGTAAGTCCAAAACCAAGTGACAAATGAGGATTTTTCATTTAGAGTAAATCTCAACGCTGTTCTCCAGGGTACATATTTGGACCTAAATAGTCCTGGAATTAGTCTTGACCGTGTTTTTTGTAAGATTTAACAGACCTGTGTCAAGTCAATGTATGATTAAGTAAAAGTATTCCATCATTTGCAGCAGCAGCAATGCTATTTTTTCCTTCTATATGTATTAAAATAACTTGAATATAGAGATTCTAATATTGACTGACTTTGACGTTGTGAACGTGGATGGTGTTTCCACAGTCGTCCAGATATTGCTTCAGATCTTTGTCCTGAAAAACACAAAAAAACATGTTACAAAACACAACAGTCAGCAGTAAACCCACGTCTTTAGTCGAATGGGTAAATATTGGTGTTCTTCTATTCTTGTGAGGGCATTTTGGAGCGGCGTTCACATCTTTAAATGTGTGTTTAAGGGTTCAGAGTTTAGGATTAAGGTGAGGATTAAACTGGGATTAAGGTTAGGGACTCAGCTGTGACGCTGACGACGGGGGATGCATTAAGTCAACAGCTGCATTTACATGGATACCAATAATCCGTTCATAAACAGCCCAGTAAGTGGAACAAAAGAAAGTTAAATTCTGTTTCACCCTTTTAGGACGACTGTGTCTGTGGAGACACGTTTTCATCTGCTGTCATTTAAAACTCCTGAACCGTTTTCACTGTTGACTAAATCCAAACATCAAATTTTATCTGAGTTTGGGTTCTTTTTATTGGTCTAGAACACAATAGGGTAGAGGTCTGCATTGGCTGAGGGGACGGGGTGGAAGTGGGCAGGGCTTAGAGCAGCAGAGTGCAGTCGGTGAGAGAGACATGGAAGATTTTTATTACTTTTTAGTAGCGTTTTAGCGAGGTTTTAGTGGTGACTTCTAGTAAATAATTGCATGTAATAGTAATAGAGCTGTTTTGGAGTGTTCTACTAGTGGGTTTTGATGTGTTTCTGTTGAGTTTTGCTGTTTTTTTTCCCCACTGTTTTTATCTATATTTTTGTGGTTTCTATAGTTCATTGATAGTTGTACTTTATCTGTAAATCTTCTCTAAACGTGTGTATATTTGTACATCTGTGTAAATCAACAGTCAGATCTGTCCAGTTCATACACAGATGCAGTGTGTGTATTTGAATCAGATGATGGATGTTTTTAGTGAAATGAGCGGCTCTGTCTACAACTAGACACAAAGTGAACACAGACTATCAACTGGATGCAAATGAGTAAAAGGAACCAAAAAGAAGAAGAAGAACATGGACACACAATGATCTAGAACAACTACAATGAATCAACACATGGAAAATACAGGAAAGGTTATTTCTATAATCTCATAAAGTTTCATTATCAACATTTACAGTTGTTTTTCATAATGAATATGATAAAAATTCAAGTCCATTTTTTGCTATAACACACTGTTTATTACATTTATTGCATTTATTACATATGATAATGATAATTAATGGACACATATTGAAAGCTAAGTTCTTTCTGGAAAAAAAGGCACAAAAGAATAGAAAAGAAAAACATTTTCTGACACTTTCACTGTAAAAACAACATAAATGAATCCAGATTTGTTTTAATGGTCCTTACAGGGTTAAAGGCTTTGGGGCGTTTAAAGACATATTTTTCAGCTCACTGTGTTTACGAGGACATTCATGGACAGTATTATTTCACTTACCAGATACTCGAACACCAGTGTGAGGGATTTCTGCGTGTGGATGATGTCATGGAGCGTGACGATGTTGGCGTGTTTCAGGTCCTTCAGCAGAGACACTGAAACACAGGAATGAAAAACCCAACGCAGGTGACCGACACTTCACACTGCACCTGAACACATCATCATGTGACCCAGTGGAACTGAAGCTGCTGTTTGTATTCTGATCCTACTGTATTATTATTAGTTTTATGGGATTTGTCTCCTGATACCAGGCAAATTACAGTTATTTACAGAGTAAATTTCAGTGGAGAACGTCCAGAGGAAAATAATAAAGACTGAATTATTAAAATATAAATAAAAGCACAAAGTACATGAAGTTGTAATAAAAATTAATAATCTAATTAAAAGAAAGTAGTAAATAGTATGTTTCACAATAGTTTAATTATATACATACAATTAAATATGCAAAAGGCCATTGAGAAATATTCAACCATGTTACAAAATCATATCATCACCTTCTTAAAATAAAGTCATAATTTTCAGGTTTTTATTACAACTAAAAACATCATAAACTCATATTTTTCCTCCAGGTTTTTCTGTTTTTGGAAAAAACATCAGAATTATAACATGGTCCATTATTTTAAGTAGGTGACGATATTAAACAACCATGAAACTGGTCTCCTGTTGAACTCAGAGAAGAAGAAAAATGGTAATTTGCATTCATTTAACATGCCTATTTTTATACAAGTAAATGGAAATTGTTGCTATTAATATAAATGTGATATAATGGTTATGTCATAACTGTGACAGGAAAAGCATAGGGTGCAAGTTTTTATTTATGGACAGGAAAAGAGAAATGCTCTAACCTAGATTTAAAACTATAACATGTAAATGCAACAGTACAGGCGTGTTTCTAGTTTTAGTAGTGTAGTACTTGTGTAGTACTTGTACTGTAGTACCTTCTCTGATTGCAGTACATGGAGCTCCTTCCTCGTGTTCCAGACGGATTTCCTTCAAAGCCACAAGGTTATCGGTCAGTTTACTGCGACCTTTATACACTGTAGCATAGGTCCCCTATGGAGAGACAGACAGGTGAGAGACGGACAGGAGAGAGACAGGTGAGAGACAGACAGGTGAGAGACAGGACAGAGACAGACAGACAGACAGACAGGTGAGAGACAGACAGGAGAGAGAGACAGGTGAGAGAGAGACAGAGGAGAGAGAAAGACAGAGAAGAGACAGACAGACAGACAGACAGACAGGTGTCCTGACCTCTCCCAGTTTGTCCAGTTTGATGTATGTCTCCAGTTTTCCAAAGCCGATCTCTGACTGCAGACGAACACACACAGTTAGTCCAGTTTAATGAATACATGACAGAACAGAACTGACACAGGAGGCGGGTTCACGTACCAGAGACACTCTGCGCAGCCGCCTGCTGATTGGCTGGTCGAACAGAGCTGGACCAATCATATTAAACTTCTCCAGGTAACCGTCAGGAAGACGGATGTCAGCGGGCAGCGACAGGCGTTTATTAATGTCCTGAAACACGGAAAACACAAAGTTCAGCATAAACCACCTGAGTGTGTGTGTGTGTGTTTTTTAATGAAGTATATAAACAATATTTAGCTTTTATTCTTACAGACCGTATTGAAAGAGAAATTCAGGTTCACAGGAAAATCTCCGCTTATCAATTAATAGTTCATAGATCGACAAGGTCAACCAACTAATGAATAATGAATTAATTGATAATTTGCATCCGTAGTGTGTATGTATATGTGTGTATATATATATATATATATATATATATATATATATGCGTATATTTGTGTGTGTGTGTGTTACCTCAGTAGAAATCTTCTTGTTCCTCAGTCGGACTCTGACTGGACTCTGAACATCGTCTGATGAAGAAGCAGGATCACTTTCTCCATCTGAGCTCATCTTCACATCCTCATGGACGATCTCTGAACACACACACGTACAAAAACACACAAACACACAGACAAACACACAGACATGTACAAAAACACACGTACAAAAACACACACAAAAACACACACACACACAAGCACACAGACAAACACACAGACATGTACAAAAACACACACAAACACTCATCATTATCGTATTTCTACTCCTTCTACTCTTTGTTTGGAACTATAGTGTTTTTGTTTATATTTGCAGTATTTTTCTGATAGTACATTTGAATATATTTAAGGTATTTACACATATTTTGTATTTTTGTACCATGTATTGTTGTCTTATAGTGTATTTTTATGTATATTTGCACTAACAGTGCACATGTTTGAAGTAACTGTACCCAAACTCATGTTTGTGGTACATGGTCTGCATTCATTACAGTATTTGTACACATATTAAGACTTTTCTACCTCAGTCTGATAATATAGTTGAGCAGTGGCGGCTGCTCGTCTTTCAGACGGGGGAAGCTCATTGTTGGCTTACATCAAAAAAATTGTCATGTTATTTAGACATAAATTTGTCCCTCCGTTCCTTTTTCAGAAAATGCTCAGTGCCTTATCGTACCCAGTAGGCGTCTTATCCAGGGAACTGAGAACTAGTTCACTCCGGCCTAGGAAACAGTATGATTGATTTAACTATCTACAACACCATATTAAACTCAAACAATAAATGATTAAATTATGGAACTGAAACAAGAAAACGTTGAAATTATGTTAAATTGAAACAAGGAAGTACAATGAGTGTGTTTTATTTACAGTGCAAGAAATGAACAGTTCATTTGGTTTCTCTGCTTTCCCAGCAGAATGTGTGACGGTATTAAACTGAACTGTGTCAGTGAAGGAGCAGATCTGAAAACAGCTGTCAATCAAACGGGATTCAGCCTTTGGACTGATCCTCCAATCAGCACGTGGAAGCCCAGCGTCCGGCCCAGCCGAGCTCCGCCCACAGCTGAGCGTCTGGGGCGGGACAACATCATGGCATTTATCCAATTAGCGTCCAGTTTAGAGTCGATGAAAAAACCAGTTCCACTCAGTCCCATTGAAGTGCATGGACGCTGAGCGTCTACGGACAAATGCACTGAGCAGAGATGGAGGAGAAAACACAGACACGGGAATGGAGAAGAAGCGAACAACATCCAGTCTGTGATCTGGGATAAAGCTGATTCTGAACCAACTGGTCTGAGATGAACGTGTTCCAACACGTTTGGAGTCAATGAAATGAAAACAACTGAACAGATTTGAGCATTTAATTTTCGTAATTTTAAGGGAAGCTGAGCTTCTACTGCAGTCTGTGAGAAAACACCTCTGTAGTTCAGGTACTACAGTATTTTCTGCATATATTTTCAATAATAGTACACCTGTTTGTAGTACAAGTCTGGCGTGGATCAGGATTTTTTACATAGTCAGCCAGTACTGAAATCATGTGTTTTTGTATTTGCAGTATTTGTACCCAGTCTGGTGGTGTGGTTCAGGTTCTGTGTGTATGTGTAGTACTAGTACACATGTTTGCAGTATTTGTACCCAGTCTGGTGGTGTGGTTCAGGTTCTGTGTGTATGTGTAGTACTAGTACACATGTTTGCAGTATTTGTACCCAGTCTGGTGGTGTGGTTCAGGTTCTGTGTGTATGTGTAGTACTAGTACACATGTTTGCAGTATTTGTACCCAGTCTGGTGGTGTGGTTCAGGTTCTGTGTGTATGTGTAGTACTAGTACACATGTTTGCAGTATTTGTACCCAGTCTGGTGGTGTGGTTCAGGTTCTGTGTGTATGTGTAGTACTAGTACACATGTTTGCAGTATTTGTACCCAGTCTGGTGGTGTGGTTCAGGTAGGAGCTCAGGCTGCGGCCCAGCCCTCGGGGCCTCCTCAGGGAGCTGCTGTACGACTGCAGGAGGGCCTGAACAGAGGAGGAGGAGGCTCCAGTCTTCACTGCTCCTCCTCTGACCTTTACACCTCCACCTGATGACCCCCGCATAGAGCCCACCTCTGAGAGGAGGAGGAGGAGGAGGAGGAGGAGGAAGGGGAGGAGTTAGCGGTGAAAAGCAGGAAGGAAAAGCAACAAAGAAGGAGAAAAGATAAGAGACAAAAGACGGAGGAGGAAAGAAAAAGGTGGAGGGAGGATTAAATAGGAGGAGTTAAGGAGGACAGTGATTGGTTGAATTGGAAGAAAACAAGTAGTAATAGAAGAAAAAAACTGATTAATTGATTGACAGACAACCAATCAAAATCATAGATCCAACCAACCAATCAGATCACTTACAGGGAGTCATGCTGCATGCGTCACCTCTGAGGCTGTGTTTGGAATCACAGACTGAGGACTGCACATTAGATTTAGATTAGATTCATACACTCATACTGTACACTATCTGCAGTCTACAGGCTTCATGGGCATTTTTCAAGGTCTAATTCCAGCCCTTTTAAGGGTCCTTTTCACCTTATCACTGAGGTCAAATACACATGTACAGAAATACATAAACTCAGGATTATTTTATTCACTTTTTATCACAATGATGTACATTGTGTTATGTCTAAACATCTAAAATTATGTTTCATTATAGCGAAAAGTTTAGAAATTAAAGAAGAACACAAAGTTTTATCCATAAAAGGAAAGTCACTTGGCGTTCTTCAGACACACTCACACCAAGACTAAGATCTGAATGTACCTGAGAACACCTGGGAATGTTATTGATGACATAAAGTTTTATTTTTCTAAGTGTATCACCTCTGTGTAAGTAGCTTTAGCTTGAGTTAATATTAAAAATAAGTAAATACATCACAGAGCTAGAATTGGAAGCACTTTCAAGCACTTAAGTCTGTGGAAGACTTTCATCACCAGTTTCTCCTCAGATCTGTCCAACCTCCGTCATGTCCTCAGTCTCATGAACCTCTAAGTCTGTCTGTGATTACTCACATAAATCTCTTCCCTCACTGTGAACAATTTCCAAGTGTACTCCACCATGAACAGTCTGTTTACAAACAGAGCCAGTAGGGAACTCAAACATCTTCAGAATTTTGTCACAACGTGCATTGTGGGAAACGGAGTCGTGAAGCTACCTGGCAGCAGCAGCTGCAACCATATGATGTCATATGATGTCATATGGTTGCAACAAACATGAGGCGGAAACAGCTGGAGCTCCACTTCCCACAATGCACGCTGAGACAAAATGTGCCCAGTGCTGTTCACATCTGGACACCTTTGGTCTGTTTCAGATTTTCAGATTCGTCACATTCTGTTTTCTTGGTTCAGATCAGTATGCCATTTCAAACACAGCCTGTGATTTTTGTTTTTTTGTTTTGTAGGTGAGTTTCCTGGTCAGAAATCAAAATGTCACATGATCAACTGAATCACAGTGTAGGCTCCTCCTCCTGTGGTTCACTGTCATCCCCCACAAAATAAAACCCACTGACTAAACCAGAGGGAGGCGGTCCTTAATGATGTCACACTTCAGTCCACCTGATGAAGTGGACCTATCAGGAACCGGGACCACGGAAGTGGATCCAGTTACTCACTGGACGCACAGTCTGTGTTCTGATGACAAACAGGATCGTTTGTCTTGAGGTGAGCTACGTTTCAGAGGGGGCGGGGTTACCTGAGTCACTGTGTGATGTCACTTCCTGGCTGATGGTCTCGCTGAGTGTTCTGTCCCCTCCCCCGGCCCCTCCCCTCCCCAGTGTGAGTGACAGCTGCCGTTTGATCTTCCTCATCCTCTCCATGAGGGGGGGCAGGGGAGGCCGTGATGCTGAGGGGGGCGGAGCAGCCAGGCTGGACAGCACACCTGCACACAGGTATGGAGTATTTATGGAGTATTTATGGAGTATTTATGGAGTATATGTATTTAGTTACAGGACAGTGTGTGTTGGCATTAGTTACAAACAACAGCAGATTTAACAGAGGAGCTCCTGTCCATGTGTTGTCCAGGTGACTCCAGGATGTCAGGCCTATGTTAACCCTTTAGAGTTCACTCACAGAAATACTCCACATAAAAGTCAACACTTCAGCCTTAGTGTGTTATTGGACGACAGAAGACTTTATTACTTTTGTGAAATTTTTCAACATTTTTTATTCCAGGGTTTCTGCAGGTATCAGCAAATCTCATTTAATGCTTTTTAATGTCCTTTTTAATTCCACTTTAAACACATGTAATGCTCATGTCCACCTGCAGATGCACTTTTATATATACTTTTATACATTTATCGTCCACAGGCTTTTATCAGGTTCTCATTAGTTCCTCCTTCAATCACTTCTGCTCAAACTTGCATTTTCCCATTTTTCCCACATTTGTTAATATTCCCTCTGCTCTTTCACTGCAGCATGAACACACTCACAGCACATTATATTCCAAACATCCGGTGTTGTGACTTTGTGCATCAGCCATAAACAACAGTCAATTAAAGGTTTCCACCTGTCAATCATCACACAGATCAAAATTATTACATGTTTATAGAATCAAAATAAATCGTGAATAACAATGCTTTTGTTTTCCATCAAGTGCATTTAATTTTTGAATGCCAGTTAAGGCCTTAATTTTCACAGAATCTATTTAATAACTTTTAATATTTTTTAATGACCTGCATAAACCCTGTACATAGAACTGTTAAGTATTCAATTTGGGGCAGAATGAATGTATTTTATTAGTGTGTATTTGGTATTTTATAAGCCGTGACAACAGCTGTAAGTCCAAAACCAAGCAGCAAATGAGGATTTTTCATTCAGAGTAAACCTCAACGCTGTTCTCCAGGGTAATGTTTATATAATTAAAATAAATCGTGAATAACAATGTCTTTTTTCAATCAAGTGTATTTAATGCCTCTGGACATCGAATTTAATGCTTTTTAATTAAATAATTTTCACAAAATCTATTTAATGGCTTTTAATGCTTTTTAATGACCCACAGAAACCCTGTATTATGTAGAAAATCAAGGTCAGTGAAGTTACCATATTTGGTTCCTTACCTTTAAGAGGCAAAAAAAATAAATAAAAAATCCAAAAAGTAAATATAAAAAATACAACAAATATGTACACTGAGAAGAACATGTAGGCCTATTTAATCCCATTAGAACCTTCCTTTGGTCCCATTAGACCCCCACGCGTGCTGGTCCAGACCCCTGTCCACATCCACATGACCCCTTTGAACATCATTCCTTACATTAGTTCCATTACTTCATGGAACCGAACAAAGCACAGGTGGACCTTCCAGACCCTGGAGACCACATTGGACCTGACAGACCCTGGAGACCACATTGGACCTGACAGACCCTGGAGACCACACTGGACCTGACAGACCCTAAAGACCACACTGGACCTTACAGACCCTGAAGACCACATTGGACCTTACAGACCCTGGAGACCACACTGGACCTGACAGACCCTAAAGACCACACTGGACCTTACAGACCCTGAAGACCACATTGGACCTTACAGACCTTACAGACCCTGGAGACCACACTGGACCTTACAGACCCCGGAGACCAGATTGGGGACCCACTGTCCTCACTGAAACTGGTGATGTCTTATAACGTGTGCAGAAATTACCAAAAATAGTCACTTGCCTGATAAAGGGTTAACACAGACTATGACAGTGCAGTCAGTTGTATCTGCAGTTTATGTAACAAACAATAAATGTCAGTAAATCACAGACGTGTCACTAATGCCCCGTTCATTTAATACTCTGGGATGTTTCAGTTAAATAACCTGTGGGCAGTTCATGTAAATAACTCTGTGCTGAAAGGAATCAATCCATTATATGAGTGTTAAAAGCAGATCATATGACAAATTAAGATCGCAGAGTCCATTAATCTAATTCTGTGGTAACCCTGTCGGCCTATTTTTATGACTGAGCACTAGAACACAGCTGTAAACTCAACTATGTGACTCCACTGGGATGAAACCCATCATTACTGTTTGGGATATGTTTAAAAAAAAATCAGCATTTTATGGATGAGAATGACGCCACCTCCTGAACCTTGTGTTTACAGTCAGATGAGTCAAAAAGAAGCAACGATATTATGAGCAACCGGATTCTTCTGACAAACAGTAATAAAGCGCTGTTGAACTGCTGCCTCCAGGGTTTCCTCAACCATCATATGACTCAGGTGTAACTAAATGAAAGTGAAGAAACAGGAACGACACATGAATTGACCGCCCTCAGTCAGTTTAGTTTAGTTTAGTTTAGTTTAGTTTAGATCCAAAACCAAAGTCATGCAATAGGTCAGGGGTGTCAAACTCATTTTCTTTCAGGTTCCACATTCAGCCCAGTTTGACCTCCAGTGGGCCGGACCAGTCAAATAACAGCATAATAACCTATAAATAATGATAACTCCAAATTTTTTACATGTAAATTAAGATTAAATTATGAAATCATTTCCATTTTACAAACTATCCAAACAAAAAAGATGTGAATAACCTGAAAAAATTGAAATTTCTGAAGAAAAATAAGAAATAATAAGAAAAATTTGATCAATATTATGCCTCAATTTATGATTTCTACATGTGCATTACAGATCAGCTCTACCAGGACACAAAACAGGCAGAATATTTTTAAAATTACAGGTATTTTTCTTTAGACATTTCAGGTTGTTCATATTTGTTCAAGTTATTGACGTTTTATTATTAAAGGATATCAGTTTAATGTTCTCTGCAATAAATCAAAGAGAAGAAATTGGAGTAGACATTCTTTACAGACACATTTTCCACATCAAACCAAGAACAGCATTTGGAGTCATTATTTCTAGGTTATTATGCTATTATTTTCGAGTTCAACACCCTTGACTGTTACTATCTTCCACACTTGGCAAAGTCATCCCGCGGGCCGGATTGGAACCTTTGGCGGGCTGGTTTTGGCCTCCGGGCCGCATGTTTGACACCTGTGCAATAGGTCTTTTATTTTTTCCAAGAGTCATTCATTCATTCATTCATTCATTCAAGCTTTATTTAGGACTCAAAAAATAGTTCCATAGGATAAGATTAAAAAAAGACATACACAATTAATAAGAAAAGAAATAGTACATGTACAGTCATGGAAAAAAATTCTAATTCCATCCAAAGTCATCAAAAACACTGGCTCTGTAATCCAGGCCTAACTCCTGTGTGTGTCATGTGACTAAAACAGACAGAACAGAAAACATGGAATGAATTAAAGCACTGTTTTTATCAGTACAATGACACAGATACTGATGGAAGAACTGAAGGAATTTTGGTTTTTATCAAGAAAACATGTTAAATGGACAGATATCAGCTCTGAAATTAAACCAGGAATTTGACCAGGAATTAAAATGAACAAGAAACTGAAGAAAACAAGGGGTGGTCTGATCATTTTTTCCACGACTGTAGGCTTAAATAGACTTCAGGGTTTACTGTATTCTTAATATTCTTAATATAACACACACCTAAACTCTTAATTTTTATTTATCAGGTGTAAACAGACTCAACCAACCCCTTCCACTCCTATGGTTCTGTATATCTGTCCTGAACATCTCCTCTCCACATCCACACACCTCCCCCCCCTCGGCCTTTTGCCAACTTTTCATCACTTTTTTAGATCAGGCAGTGGGTGGAAGTGGCCTCAGTGGGATGTGGACTTGTGCTTTATTATTGGATAATTTGCTCATGTGTTTTTCATCTGTACATTATCAAACAGGAGAGGACACTCTGTCTTTGTCATGTACATTCTATTAATGCGATTATGCTTATGTGACGTCTGTTATGCTGGTTGTTTTTTTTTTTACCATACAGTGTGACTGCTGTAGAGGAGCAGAGGGGAGGCTTCCATGAATTAAAGGGCAAGCATAAATACTCTCTCCAGAAATTGCGACCTGAGTATTCTACATTAGAAGTCAGTGTACGGGCTGTTATCATAGCTGTTAGCTTAGTTCTGGAGTTAGCTAACATGACCCACTCCCAGAATAAAACAGACCCAACATGACCTCCATGTAAACACAAGAACATGTGCTCATGAAAACTCACATGTAGCTTTGACCTACAACTAAACATTTACCCCACGTTATAGAAAATATCAAAACATTGTCTATCACCGATTATTTAAAATAACCTACTGCACCCCAGCCAGTTTTAAAGTGATAATTTTATTTTGGCTCCATATTACAAAGATGTGCTAACACCTGAGAGCAGCAGGTAATACATCTGAGGGCTAACATGCTAACACCTGAGAGCAGCAGCTACTTCACCTAAGCGCTAACATGCTAACACCTGAAAGTGGCAGCTAATACACCTGACAGCTAAAGTGCTAACACTGGTCAGTAGCATTTTATATCCCTAATGGCTAACATGCAAACACGTGACAGGAACAGATTATTTACCTGACCCTAAAGAACCTGGCATAAAACAGTTAATGTACCACAAACAACCAGCAGTAGATTATTTACCTAGCGATGAATGTGCCTGACAAAAAAAGGTAATCTACCTGATGGCTACGGTTATAACTTCACCTGGCAGTATGAGGTTATCTACCTGATTACTAACATGCTAACAGCAGGTTTACAGTAGCATATTTACTACCTGACTGCTAACCTGCTAACAGCTGATAGCAACATGTTGTCTACCTGATGGCTAACATGCTAACACCTGATAGTAAAAGGTAATCTACGTGATGGCTAATGTTATAACAACATATTACTAGTAACTAACATGCTAACCCCTGGCAGCACCAGTTTATCCTCCTCAAAACTAACATGCTAACCCCTGACAGCAGCAGGTTATCTACCTGGCGGCTACATGCTAACAGGCTAACAGCTATTCGAACGGCTGCTACAATGACGTCACTGCCTGACGTTACGTCACAGTGCGACAGAAACACCTACACTGATTTTGCTGAACATAAATAATTCAATCCACCGGAGTGTTTAAGCTAACGGCAGCCGGTCCTGCAGTGCCCTGGGCACAGCGGGTCCGGTCTATTTCCTGCAGCTCAGTAAATGTCACCGTCCGTTATAAATAGACCCGGAGGCGGAGCGGCTTTATCTGAACCTGCTGCTCCACAAACACAACCGTTATTTCACTGCGCCACGGTTTTCGGCTCAACACGAAGCACGGCGGTGGTCGGTACTCACCGGGAGGGTTTGTCCCGGTCCGTCCCGGGTCGTGTTTGGCTCGGTTCAGTCTGACCGTGTGTGGGATCTGTCTGGCTCCCAGTAATCTGCAGCCATGTTGCTGCTCCGCGCGGCTCCGCTCCTCCGGTGCGTCCTGACGGAGATCCTCACCGCACCGTAGGTGACGTCACGGCACGGTCACGGTGCCCCGGTCCGCTTTGAACATCCACAGAGTAACGGAGAAACTGAAAACCGTCCACAGCAGCAGAAAGAGGAGCGATGACATCATGTATCTGACAGTTTAATGAGACTGAAAAGAAAGAATGAGCCAGAGGTGGGACTGATGACGTAATAAGAACAGAAGAATCACATAAGAATCTAAATAATCACATAATGATCACATAATCATATAATAATGACCTAATAATCACATAATAATCATATAACAATCATATAATAATGACATAATAATCATAATAATCATATAATAATCACATAATAATCACAATGATCACATAATAATCATATAATAATGACATAATAATCATAATAATCATATAATAATCACATAATAATCATATAATAATGACATAATCACATAATAATCACATAATTATATAATAATCACATAATAACATAATCATAATAATCATATAATAATCACATAATAATCATAATAATCACATAATTATATAATAATCCCATAATAATCATAATAATCACATAATAATTATATAATAATCCCATAATAATCATAATAATCACATAATAATTATATAATAATCCCATAATAATCATATAATAATCACATAATAATCACAATGATCACATAATAATCATATAATAATGACATAATCGCATAATTATATAATAATCACATAATAATAACAATCATAATAATCATATAATAATGACATAATAATCATAATAATCACATAATAATTATATAATAATCCCATAATAATCATGTAATAATCACATAACATTACATAATAATCACATAATAATTCTGCCTTCTTTCTCTTAATGACTGTAGATGAGTTCATGATAGGATCCTTTTCTCTAAACTGTCTCATCCTTATTAAAGCTCTCATCATCCCATCCTACAGTCGTATGTAATAGTGTATTCTGTTGTGTCTTATGTTAATGCATGACAATTTGCTCAGAGCAAAATTATGAAATAAGAACTTAAATAGTACCAGACTGAGAAGTACAGTCCAGAATAAAAGTCCTGTTCCAACATTCTGTTTGTGGTTTTATTATTGTTCTAATGTCCACATGTGCATTTGTTTCTGTATTAAAATTGATAAATGTGAAGTATGACCAACAGGAAAAACTACAGTTGAATGGAATAACAGCTTCTACAAACCACTGTGGTGTTCAGGTGTTTTAAATGTAATCACAAATATAGAAAAGAAACAAATGAAAATGTCTGACAACAATGAAATAAAAAGTAGAGGTTCACAGAAAGGACAAGAGGACTTACCTTTAAACTTTAATGTGAATTTTAACATTAACCATTAATTTCAAATGAAAAAAACAGCTTCTATAAACCACAGTGGTCGTATTTAATAGATAATAATAAATTCTATTTATAACGCACCTTTGACCTTTGACCTTAACACGTCTTTAACTCAGAGGTTCCAAACATACGACCCCTCTGAGGGTTCAGTCCGACCCATGGGATGACAGTCCACGGTGTCACTGAGTCTAGACCAGTTGTTCTGGTCATAAAGTGAAAGGTTCTGTTCTTCAGTTCCACATGAATGTTCTGCGTCTGTGCAGATCAGTCTAATACTGCAGTCATCCATAAAGTTAAGTCACTATTATCATCCCATAACTTGTGATTATTATGTATTTTAAAGATCATATTTGGTCATTTTGCACCTTTTATAGTAAAGACTGACATGCAGTAAATGATCCAGACTTTCATGTGTGTGGGATCTGAGCTGACACCACTGCATCAGGTCTAAATATGACCCACTGTCTCATAATTCTGAGATACGTTCAATAAATGGCAACTGTTTATGGATTTTTTTGAGACAATGTTATTCCCTTCCTTTATTATTTTTTTTTCTCTCTTTTATTTCTTTTAATTTTTTCTTTTATTTCTTTTAATTTTTTCTTATGTTTATGTGACCAGTTTAATTATTTAATGCAGACTATGTCTTAGTATTCTTTTCTTTTTATATATATTTAATTTTATTTTTTTCATTTGGAGAGATACTTTACAACAGACATCCAAACACATCAGCAGACCATGTCCGAAAAATCAACAATGGACATGAAATTTAGAGAAAAAACACAAAAAAACAAATACATCTGAAGTAAGTCTTCCCCTTTTTTTCTTTTTCTTAATGTATATATTTAGTTGTTTTTTTTAACCTCCTAAGACCCAGGAAATGTCAGGAAAGTACAAGCTTTTTTTGTTTTTGTTAAATAAGTGCTTATATTGGAAAACTCGTGGTGCAACAGTTTTTCAGATGCAGTTTTTAAAATTTTTATGAAATGTCCTTTGTGGTGGACAGTTTTCTTTTTTTTTTTTTTCTTTTCTTTTTTTTATATAAAGTTGTGAAACTCTTGTCCACAAACATGGACAGAAAACCCATAGCTGGGTCTGCAGAGGTTATTTCTTTTAATTTTTTTCTTTCATCAATTTTTATTTTTTGCTATATTTATGTGACCAGTCTAGTTATTTTATACAGACTATGTCTTAGTATTTTTTTCTTTTCTCTTTTTTTTTTTTTTTTTTTTTATATAATTTTATTTTTTTCATTTGGAGAGATACTTTACAACAGACATCCAAACACATTTGCAGACCATGTGCAAAAAATCAACAATGGTAAAGCATGAAATTTAGAGAAAAAACACACAAACAAAACAAATACATCTGAAGTAAGTCTTCCCCTTTTTTTTCCTTTTTTTTAATATATACAGTATATTTAGTTTTTTATACATATATTTTGTTAAACATATCTTACATGTCATGTGTTTGCTTTATTGTCTTAGTATTCTTTTCATTGTATAGTTTGTTGGGTTTCATTCTTATTTGTTCTTAAAAATCTGCTCATCTAAATCTAATGGTGTAATGACACCAGTGTTTGGACCTTTGTTTCTCTTGTAGACACTTCAATATAAAAATATGAAACCCCCATTGTGAGGCTCATCAAACCAGTAGGTGAACTGGTCGGAGGCCGAGTGCGACGGCTTCATGTGTGTTTGTGCAACTCAGAGGATTATGAAGCCGATTGGCTGAAGCAGGATTAAAACCAGCTGGTGATCAGCGCTTTTCTCTCCTTTAGCTTCTCTTCAGAGCAGAACCATGAAAACAAAAGCTTCATAACTCATAATGGATGAGAGATGAAGAGCAGAGGAAGAAGAAGAGGACGGACAACGGGTGGAGAGAGGGAAGAATAAAACAAACACTGAACACTGAAGAGGAAGAGGAGGAGGGATTCTACAGAGGACACCACCATCATCACTCCAACAGCTGGTACTCACAGTAGTACTAGTAGTACTGCATATAGTACTGCTTTAGTCCTGTATCTAATGAGGTTAAAAGCATCGTTTAGACCTGATTAATTTAAGAAAAAATGATGCAGAAATAAAAACATGCAGCGAAAAGACTGGATTTAAATCTGAAATATGTAAAAAAATAAAGAAATAAAAAAAATTGTAGTTGAAACACACGAATAAAAGTGATTAAAAACCAGATCAGGTGGAATTTAAAGAAGAAAAGTGGATGTAAAACAGTGTTCAGCTCAGGGCACCAGCACTCGGACTGGAAGCGGTGATGCTGCAGGTCAAAGGTCACCTGCTGTTCACCGGTCTGTCCGCTGGGTTCAACCCGTACTTTACCAGGAAACAGAGCAGGTTCTTATCTGTGCAGAAGGGACGCAAACACAAGGGTCGACCTGAGAGCTGAAGCAGGAGATCAGACGGAAATAAATGATCTGAAGAATCTCAGAGCGTTCGACTGAACCGTCGAACAGCTGAGACAGACGTACGTTCACACACTTCCAGACCTGAGCCCAGAAGGAGGTGGATTAGACTGATGCAAACAGAAGACGGGCTACTGCTGGAGCCTGAAAAAAACTGAAACCTTATTAATTATCCTTAAAACTGATCATTTATCCCTAAACCTGACACTCAGAGGTTTTCAAAATCCCACCGACAGAATAAATCATGATATGAATTTCTTATGTAAATCTTTTTAAAGAATTAGTGTTAGTGTCATTTTATATATAAAAAAAAATCCTATTTTTTGTGTATTTACTGTATTTTATGTGTATTTTAGTATATTTTAGTGTGTTTTTTGGTGAACTTTAGTATATTTTATTGTTTTTTTTTGTATAGTTGAACATATTTCACTCTACTTTTTGTGTATTTTCACATTTTAGCATACTTTAGCACATTTTACTTACTTTTTGTGTACTTTAGCAGATTTTAGTGTACTTTTTAGTGTAGTTGCGAATATATTACTGTATTTTTTTGTGTAGTTGAGAATATTTTAGTGTATTTTGTGTGTATTTTAGCATATTCTGTGTTTCTTTTTACTGTTTTTAGCCCATTTTAGTGTATTTTTTTAGTGTAGTTGAACATATTTTAGTGTATTTTGTGTATAATTTAGCATATTTAATGTTTTGTTTCTGTATTTAGCATATTTTACTCTATTTTTTGTGTATTTTAGCATATTTTAGTGTACTTTAGCATACTGAACTGTATTTTTTTGTATCTGATCTTATTTTAGTGTGTTTGTAGTCTAGTTAAGCATATTTTAGTATATTCTATGTTTGTTTTTACAGTTTTTTTTTTAGCATACTTTATTGTTTTTTAGTGTACTTTAATGTATTTTAGTGTATTTTTAATGTACTTGAATGTCTTTGAGTGTATTTTTAGTGTATTTGCATGTATTTTAGTGTATTTTTAGTTTAATTAAGCATATTTTAGCGTATTATAGCATATTCTGTGTTTGTTTTTACAGTTTGTGTTTGTGTTTCCAGGTGAACCCTGGTCCATCCTGGTTCTTGTCCTGGTCCTGATCCTGGTTCTGGTTTGGGTCCTGGTCCTGCTCCTGGTCCTGCTCCTGCTCCTGGTCCTGGTTCTGTCCTCAGTATGTTGCTGCTCACAGCGTTGCTGGTCCTGCTGGGTGTGTACGTTCTGTGTCGATGGTTGGTTCCTCAGTTGGTTCAGTCCAACGCCACCTTGGCTCTGCTGTGGTACGACTTCCTGCTGGAGACGGCGTTGGATTTCATCACCAGGACGTCACGACCGCAGGTGGAGTCACACTTTGACTACGCATCCACACTTTAAAAGGACGGTTCCAGTTCAAAACCACATGTGTGTGTTTGTGTTTATGAACTGAGCTGCTGTGGTTCGTGGTCATCAGTGGACTGTCTCCTGTTGTAGCGCCTCCTTCAGGCCGTCTGTATAAATGCAGTCAGAGGAAACCCAGACAGCGTCATCGCCGCCATCGACCACTTCTGTCAAAACCAAGAGTGGGCCATGAACGTCGGAGATGAGAAAGGTACGGAAAAAACACACACACAGACAGATAAAGACAAACAAATACACACAGACAGCTACACACAAACATTAAAACACAGACACACACAAACAGACAAAAACAAACAAAGAAACAAACACAAACACACACAAACTCATACAGATACACACAAACAAACACACACAAACTCAGATACACACAAACACACACAAACAGATACACACAAACAAACATACAAACACACACAGACAGATACACACACACACAAACAAACACAGACACACACATAAACAAACAAACACAAACTCAGACAGACACACACAAACAAAAAGATACACACACACAAATACACACAGACCGATACACACAAACACACACTGACAGATACACATAAACAAATACACACAAACACACACAGACAGATACACACAAACAAATACACACAGACACACAAACACACACAGACAGATACACACAAACAAATACACACAGACACACAAATACACACAGACAGATACACACGAACACACACATACAGACACACACACAAACAAACACAGGCAGATACACAAAAAACATACACACACACACACTCTGACCTCTACTCACGAATCCCTGTTTCCGTCGGTTTCCCAGGAGCCATCTTGGACTCGGTCGTCATGGAAACGTCTCCATCCACTGTGCTGGAGTTGGGGACCTACTGCGGTTACTCGGCCGTTCGCATCATGAGGCTGTTGCCCCCGGCGACGCGGTTTATCACCTTGGAGATGAATCCTGACTACGCTGCGGTGGCGCGGCAGGTCATCCAACACGCCGGGCTGCAGGACAAGGTCAGAGGTCAGAGGTCAAAGGTCAGATTAGAGCCTAACTGTCTCTGATGTCGTAACTTTACAGAACTTTTCAACCGCTTCGATCTCTGTAACGTTCTCAGAGTTTGTGTTTGAGATGAAGTGAAGACAGGAGGGCGGAGCTAAACCAACAACTCCACTAAGAACTCAGTATTTTTATTTATTTATTATTTATTTGAAGAGTTTATTAGCAACACATGTGTATTTGATATAACAACAACCTCTGGATATGTTCCATTTTATCACATTATAAGAAAGAAAAGAAGAGAGAGAGAAAAAAAGAAACATTAAAAGTAATAAAAGTAACTCATTTCTTTATTACCTGAGCCATAAGTCACACTATACAAATGGAACTCAGAGCTGGAGGAACTGGAGCTCCCCCACTGCGCATCATTTCCACATATTCTGGGAACGCCTAAAAGTGAACCATTATTGGAAAGAAATACATGAAGCCATAGAAATCATTCTGAACACCTACTTACCTTTTGATTTCAAAACCATGTGTTTGGGATGCATTTCTGCAGAGGTCAAAAACATAAACAGGTGCTTATTCAGCATATTATTAACTGTAGGAAAAAAAGCATAAGTGATGGATGACACAAGAAGAACCGCCAAGGTTCTAATAGTTTTGGATTTTTCATAATAGTTTAGTTTTATTTAGTTTTGACTTTTTTTTTTCTCTGATTCAGTTCATTTTAATTCGTTTTTAGAGCAGGTTTGCTACTTTTGATTAGTTTTTGTTATTTTGTAAATGCTTCGTTTTAGTTTAGTTTTATTTTTTCATGTCTTCGCCGTCGTATTCAAATAATTCCCAGACAGCAAACCTGCTCTAAAAACGAATTAAAACGAACTGAATTAGAGAAAAAAAAAAAGTCAAAACTAAATAAAACTAAACTATAAAGTAAGTAAAGTAAAGTAAATTTTATTTATAGAGCACTTTTCACAGACAGAGTCACAAAGTGCTTTATCAATTCAAATCAGAATCAAATTAAGTTTACAGAGACCCAACAGAATCCTTCAGGAGCAAACACTTGTGATTGGTGACAGTGGCGAGGAAAAACTTCCCTTTAACGGGCAGAAACCTCGAGAATATAATGAAACAAATCCAAAACTATTATTATACCTTGATACGTTTAATGTAGACTCATACATAATAAAGTGTGTGTGTGTGTGTGTGTGTGTGTGTGTGTGTGTGTGTGTGTGTGTGTGTGTGTGTGATAACAGGTCTATCTTTACACACATCAGTTTTGTCTTCGTAGCTTTACTTTCGACTCACTGTAAAACTGTGTAAAACCTACAGAATGTCTGTTCTGTTTGTTACTTTAGTCTAAAGGTTCCTAAAGTGGGTACGTTTACCCCCAGGGGTAATTAGAAGAAGCCCAGAGGGTAAAAATACATTAAATAAGTCATCATGAGAATTAAAACTGAAATATAAAACACAATAAATACATTCATATCATAGTTTTATTGTCTTTGGTAACATTTGAAGAACATTTATATTTTATATTCTTCAAAATAGGTTTGTTTGAGTAGATACAGAATTATTTTGTGTTGATAAAAGGTTTATTCATTACACTGGGTTACAAAAAAAAAATGTTTTTTGCAAGTTGTCTAGGTTTTTTCAACTGAATTCGGACCATTTTGCACCGCTAAATCCAAAAATGACATCTGTTTTTCTCAATCAGGTCAGGTTTTTTTGCTAATTTGATTTTGAAAAATTTGATCTTCTCACAAAATATAATAATTAATACCAAAATCAGATTGGTAAGCACACTTTATGAAACTTGTGACTTGATTCCTGTTAGGTCCAATGGTGTATTCAGCGCAGATGGAACAGAATACGTCAGGCTTATTTTTGCAAGATCTTCTAGTCGAAGCCATTTCATTCACCTGTAATATTAAAAAAAACATTAATCATAAATTGGCAAAAGTAAAATCTTCAGAACTCGTTTATTGCAAGAAATATGAAAGAATTGTGTATCATGTGATGTGAAAATGCCAGTGACGTGCAGTGGGGTTCATGGCTGGGGAGGCACTGACTCTTTCAGAGGCAGATCTACAAATATATGGTGGCCTGAGAAACTGGAACAGAGAGAGTGAGCCAAAGGAACGGCCTGGGTATATGGGCTGTGCATCAGGTCAGCATAGGTAGACTGGCAGGAAGTCAACAGGAAACCTTCAAAAGAGCCATTTCAAACTAAAAATACAAAAAGTTTATGGTCTTACCTTTATTTGTACATGAAATCCATGCGCCGATCCTGGTGAATTAAAGTGTATAAAAAAGAACAAAGAAGATTATAAGTGCATGAATCTGTGGACTCACAGGCACCATCTATCATGAGGCAGGGGTACTGTTTGCCTCCCCCAGGGACTTTTTCACTGCGGTTTTAGGATTAATCTGCGAACCTAAGCACATTACAGAAATACATTCCATACGTTATGCAGATTATGGAAGGACAGAGCATATAATCAGAGTGTTTGAAAGCATTTGAACTGCGACATACAGAGGGACAGCGACAATATTTTCATCAGGTACCAGCAGGGCCACCTTAACCTAATGGTAGGCCCCGGGGCTGAGGGAAGTGTTGTAGGCCCCCCTGTCCCATCCTTCAAAATTACAAGCTCATTATAAAATATAATATCTTGGTAATCTACAACAGCGAGTAGATTGTAACCAAGATGGATGGAAGTTTGACTTCATGATAAAAATGATAAAAAATATTATCAACGACCATCAACTGTCGAGAAAAATATTTATTTAACAGCAGTAACAGATGAAACTATAAATTGTGAGAACCCATACACCTGCACATAGGCGTAAACTCAACCGCATGCACTTTAATAATTCTGACTCTCGATCATGCTTTTCTCGTGCCACTTTTCTTTTGTGGGCACCGCTCTTAAGTTTCTTCTTCCCCGACATTTTGTAATTGAACGTGACCTCTTGACACATGGGGGGCGGGGCTGGGCTTACCAATTGGGATCAAGAAGCAGCTTCAGATGTGCGTACAGTATGTATAAAAAGATTGACAGGAAAACTGACAAATTACAAATTGATGTTAGTTTATATGCTTGTCGAGTCCATAAAATGATAGGCCCCTTAAGTCAGTAGGCCCCTGGGCTTCAGCCCTGGTTAGCCCGTGCATTAAGGTGGCCTTGGGTACCAGCAGAGTTCATGAGGGAGGAGACAGTTCTGCTGGAGGCACAGCACAGCGCTGCCTCACAGCGCATCTCCTCCTGTATTTGAACAGAGCATGCGGAAATTCTGCTATTCTAATTGACAAAAAAAAAAAAAAATAGTAATAACAATATTGGATTCGAACGGAAAATGAGTTTATAGAACATACCAGCTGACAACTATCAACATTTATTATATTTTATCGTCAAGTTTTTTTTCTTTTCAAGATTGACAAGGGAGGCTCTGCCTCCCCTGCCTCCTCTGACTGCACGTCACTGGAAAATGCCCATAAATGTAAGCAAAAATGTTACAAAGCCAATATGTAGCATAGTTCAGAAAGTTGACCTGATTGAGCAAAATTAATGTGTTTTTTGGATTCAGCACCAAAATGATCCTAAATCAGCTCAAAAAACTTCAACAATAAATTTGTTGTTGACCAGTGTTATTTTTAGGGCTGAACTGTCTACGGAACACTGAAAGTACAAACTATACGTAACTGTAACTCATTCTGACCACTAGAGGGCCCCCTTTGTCTGCATTTAACAACACAACATCACACATTGATTAAAGGAAGAAAATATTAAATAGTCAAGATCAGCAGGACAAGTTTGGAAAAACTGTAAAATAAATAAATAATTATATATTTTGTTTTATATTTTTTACACATAGTTGGATTTGAATAAAACCATAATAAACCCATGCAGTTGGATCAGTGCCAGTGGACGGACACACTGGGTTCATGTTCAGTTAAAGACAGACTGGACTGAAAAAGACAATTTATTCAGTTTGATCTATTTCTGATAAAATAACCTTTGAATTTACTCTGAGCTTTAATGAACATTTACACAATCAGTGAATTAAATATAGAAGAACACAGGATTTACAGTGAAAATACAAAATACAGAGGATAATATTATAAACAAATGGAGATAAATCACATAATAAAGGTTAAACAGAGGAAACTTCATTTGGTGAGTGTCAGAAAAGTGTCTGTGGGTGTTTAAGGGTTAAGTCAGCCTCTGTCGTCGTTCCTTCAGGTGTTTTATTTTTTTTCTCGTTCCTTCAGGTGTGTTTGGTGGAAGGAAAGTCCGCTGACCTCATCCCCAAGATGGCCGACATGTTTGGGATCCGAACCTTCGACTTTGTTTTCTTCGACCACTGGAAGGACTGCTACCTGCCCGACATCAGGCTGCTGGAGGTGATGACCCCTGACCTCTGACCTCTGACAGACCCCTGACTTCTGAAATTAAATCTGACCCACCCGTGTCCTGTCCTTGCAGGACTGCGGTCTCCTGGACCAGGGCTCGGTGGTCCTGGCCGATAACGTCCTGTGTCCCGGGGCTCCAGAGTACCTGGACTATGTCAGGTCCAGCCTGAGGTTCAGCAGCAGGTTCTACCGGTCCCACCTGGAGTACACCAGAGTCCTGGACGGACTGGAGAGGTCCGAGTACCTGGGACACAGAGACGCCCAGAGAGACCAGTAGAACCCAGACCGGACCCGGATCACACTGTGGCCGGATCTAGACCCGGTACTGAGACCAGCATCTATACAGAAGCTCCCCACATGTTCACACATGTTTAATAACATTTACACATGAATAATATCCACCTGTCGGATATATTCTCTTATATATTTACAACTTATCAAACATATTTTAACTGATGGAACGTTTCCTGTCGTGTCCTCTTTATTAAACGGACAAAATCCATTAAAAGAGAAGACGATGAATGGTGTTTATAAACACCAGAAAAGTTGTTTAAGTAAATGAACAGCACACGGTCAGATAATAATAATAATATTAATATTAATAATAATAATCAGTATCAGAGTGATGTGATCAGACCATTTTCTACTGCAGGAACTTTTATCATTTACCTGGAACTTTGAAAATCCTCAGTGCGTTTCCACTGAAATTACCAGGTAAAAAACTTTCCCTAAAGCCCAAAACTTCACCTCTGTATGACTGTGGATTTGTAGATTTGTTTGATAAAAATACATAAATTAATGTCACTTTTGGACCGAGACACTCTGGCAAAAACTATTTCTAATCTCACTGACACTTTCCTGGTTAAATAAATTATTTTATCATAAATATATACATATATATAAATGTTTAAAGTAGTAAAGGTGCTGGAAAAACTCATCTTAGTTTTGTAAAAAACACTTAATGCAATAAAAAGACTAATATCAAACAAAAATATGTATGTGTAAAAAGGAACAGGATAAAATATTAAATACACATCATTATCCTCATGTCATAATTAACTCAAGACACAAATGGACAAAAGTCTGTGGACACGTTGAATCCAGGTGTTTCTTTTCTAACAGCGGTCTGGGATCCAAAACAATAATGTCTAATGTCAGAATAGAGTTTTATATTATGGGATAGATATCCTATTGATTATTAATACTGATGTTTGTGTGTCTGATCCTCCTGAACAGGAACATCTGACAGCCGGAGACAGGATGTGTCCACAGATTTATGTCCATATAGTTTAGAAACAGCAATATTTCACTACCGTTTAATGGTAGATGAAAATAGATGGAAATTATTATTTACAGTCAGAGCAGGAAAAATATTAGAGACATTTAAAGGAAGAACATTTAAAATCAGAGTCATGGAGAAAAAATGTTGATATAAATTCAGTCCAAACCATCTGTGAGTCATTTTAGAAACAAAGATAATTTAACCCAAACTAACCAATGCAATGATATTTATTTATATATATATATGTCAGGGTAGAGACTGCGATCTGGTAGAATCGGCGATTCTATCAGTAGAAACTCCGATCAGAGTCTCTGACCCTAACCCTAACCCGATCGGAGTTTCTACCAGTAGAGACTCTGATCGGAGTTTCTACTGGTAGAAACTCCGATCCTACCAGATCGCAGTCTCTACCCTGATATATATATATATATATATATATATATATATATATATATATATATATATATATATATATATATATATATATATATAATTATAATTCTGACTTTTTTCTCAAAATAATAATAGAAAAGTAAATTGGGCCTTAATTTGATTTTTTTTTCTAGTGGCCCTAATCCTCTTCTTTAGAAAGTAGATGGTTAGATGTGGAAGAAAAGTGTTTTTTACAGTCTGACCAGAAAAAATACCTTAGAAATTTAGAGGAAGAACATTTCAAATCAGTCATGGAGAGAAAAAAATGTTGATATAAATTCAGTCCAAACCATCTGAGTGATTTTAGAAACAAAAATAATAATTTAAACAAAACTAACCAATGCAATGATATTTATTTATTTATTTTATTTTTTAAATTATTATTATTATAATTCTGACTTTAATCTCAGAATTCTGACTTTTTTTCCTCAATAATAATAAAAAAAGTAAATTGGACCTTAAAGAAGTAGATGGAAATTATTATTTAGAGTCAGAGCAGGAAAACTATTAGAGACATTAAAATGAGGACACAGACTGCACCAGTTCAACAACCTGTTCCAGCTGAAACATTCTGAACCTGAACAGTCTTTTTTTAATATTTCCATCTTCCAGTGAATCCAAACCTCCACAATAATCACTGATAAACACGATCACTGTCATTTTATTTGATCCCATGTTATAAAATACCCGATAAGCAAAAGATGAAGGAAGGATTTTATAAACAAATGAAATGTGAACGTACATGAACACATGGTCAGACAATAATCAATAACTGATCAAAAACTGCCTTTTAATGAAGGAGTCACTACCATGTGTTTGTGGGCTACAGTTCTTCTTCTGTGGTTTTTAATTTCCCACTGCGGCATTAAACACATCTGCTGTTACCACGGTAACTGGAGCCGCTGTAAATCAGTCACAACAGCTTTTTTTCCCCCTGATGGCTCCGCCTCTTTTGTCCACACTGGCCTGTGATTGGTCCAGAGTGAAGGCGTGTCCTCGGCACCTCAGTCAACATCCTGTTCCCATGGAAACCTCACACCATCAGCCAGTTGGCTTTCACTCTGACTGTTTGGAGTTGAAAATCTTAGCCAGGAGAGAGACGTTTGATTGGCTCTTCTGCTCAATGAGGCGGGCCTTATCCAGGCGCTTCTGGGTAATGGAGTCTCTCTGTCCCTGCTGCTGCTTCTTCTTCTTCTTCATGGTCTGGATCTCATCCTCGGTCCGACGCTGAGTGAAGTCCCACGTCTTCTCGTCCACCTGAGGAGACGAGGTAGAAAGTTTAACCTGTGGTAAAAGTACTAATACACAGTGGAAAGTACTAATACACAGTGGAAAGTACTAATACACCGTGGAAAGTACTAATACACCGTGGAAAGTACTAATACACCGTGGAAAGTACTAATACACAGTGAAAAGTACTAATACACCGTGGAAAGTACTAATACACAGTGGAAAGTACAAATACACAGTGGAAAGTACTAATACACAGTGGAAAGTGTTGATACACAGTGGAAAGTACTAATACACAGTGGAAATAAGTACAAGTACTACATTCAAAACCAGTAACAGTTTGTGTTATCGTCACATTTGTGGTGCGTTCAGGGCCGTTTTTTTGAGCTCGTAAGTCATGACTTCAAACCACCACTCACGACTTTGTAACGTTCCAGGGAAGTCACACCAAACTGCCTGAGCGCAAGGAATTGTGGGAGTTGGATGTAAACAAACCAGCATGGTGGACCGTATGTTATGTTCATTTATAGTCACTTCTATCCCAGAGGTGTTTGTTCGTTGCTTATTTGAGGGAAACAGAGGAGGAAAACGGCGCATAAGGCAAGAGAAGCTGTTCTGCCTTTGATGTTCTTTGTAGATTTGGATTCATATTTGGTTTTAATTTCTTCTTTCACTCATTGGACTGAAAACCAGCTAACGCTAGAGCAGCTGCTGATTATGCAGAACATTTACAGATAAATAAATAATCTGCATAAACACCACATCCATGGGGGGGGGGGGGGGGGGGCATTGCTACATGATGTCAGAACTCAGAACTGGGAGAACATGGATCTAGTACGAGTTCAGGTGGAAGTCACAGGTTTGACTGAACATTCCAGTGCATTTACACCAGTAGAAGGGTGGAAGAACACCAGTTACAGCTGGACTGGAACGCAGCATTAGTTCACCTGTAGAACATGTGTCTGTGGCGCCATGTTTACGGGTTTTCACTGTTTTTCTGTGTTTTTGTTGTTTGTATAGTTGATTGATAGTTGTATCTATGTGTAAATCTTCTCTAAATGTGTGTATATTTGTATATCTGTGTAAATCTACAGTCAGATCTGTCCAGTTCGTACACAGATGCAGTGTGTGTGTATTTGAATCAGATGATGGATGTTTTAGTGAAATGAGCGGCTCTGTCTACAACTAGACACAAAGTGAACACAGACTATCAACTGGATCCAAATGACACCAAAGAACCAAAAGGAAGAAGCTTTGCCTTTTTTTGTCAAATTTTGCTGGGGGTTTTTGTTGCTTTTTTTTTTTGCCTTTTTTGTTTGTTTTTTTTGTTGTTATTTGTATTTTTCTGGTTTGTATAGTTCATTGATAAACTAGAAAGTGTTTCAGAAACACAGGCTAAAATAGTCCCTTTTCCATTGACCCTCAAATTGCGTGAATATAACTTGTGCATAAAAATTTACCTAATGGAAAAACGAGAATCTCGCCAAAACTCTTGTTTTTTGATTAAAAGTTTTTGCGCTGGCAAGAGGTGGTTTTTCAGGTGTAGTGCAATTGGTTTATCACACAAAACTGTAATGGAAAGACCGTTTTCCACAACTAGAGTCACATGAATAAAAAAAATGGATGTTGACGGACGTTCCAAGAGAAGAAGAGTTAAAAACAAACATGGAAACCCAATCATTTTTTTTAATTTAGTAGGAGATAGAGGGGAAATATACTAGTCAACATTTGCTAGGGATCAGTTTTATATTTGCACAATAATTGATGTTGTATAATATTTTGGGTGACTTCATATATTATGTGTGTACTTTGGCTAGTCATGTAAAGAAAAATGGACCAAAAAGTAAAAAACCATAAATTTTTATTGCACTTTCTGGCAAAGGGTGATACAACCCTAGAAATTAGAGTTCACAACAATTACTCTTCCAATTTTGTTTTCACTGAAACCACTCAGAATGTTCTGAAACACATACGGTGTGATGTCAATAATATGTGTGGCCACCATCCGCATCCGCAGGCTGTACTCCACTGGGAAAATAAATTTTCAAGTTTCCAGAATTACACCCCTGAATATAGCAAAGTTATAGTCCTGATCCCTAGCAAATGTTGACTAGTGTATATAATAATAATGAATATATCTGTAAATCAACACCATATTTACGTTTGTCACCCTGTTTATAGAATGACTTCTCGTGTCATCTTGTGATAATAAATAAACAAATTATCGCATTTGGGATTTAATGGAAAAACCGACATTACGCACTTCTATTTTTTGGACATTTAGTAAATATTGGTAAAGTTTTGCGCAGATGTTCAATGGAAAAGCGACTATTGACTAAATAACTAAAAATAAGAAGCTGGAGCATGGACACTAGACAAACTCAAATGTTTGAAAACATAAAATAGTTAAAAGTTTACTTCTATAATCTCATAGAGTTTCATTATGAACATTTACAGCTGTTTTTCATAATAAATTTGATAAAAATTCAAGTCTACTTTTTTTCATTTTTTACTATAAGACACTGTTTTAAGCATTTATTACATGTAATTATAATAATAATTAATGGACAGACACTGAAAGTTAAGTTGAATTGGAACAAAAAGGCATTTTCTGACTCTTTTATTGCTTAAACCTAACTAAGTGTGGTCGTGTTCTACTGGTCCTTAAAGGGTTAATTCATGTGTGGCCGTGTACCTGGGCTCCGTCTCGCTGCCTCTTCCTCCTGTCCTTGTCCATGTGGGCGCCTTTGTCCACGTTGTTCAGGTAGAAGTTGGTTTCTCTCTTGGCCTGGGACACTTCGGTTCGGAGTCTCTGCTGCAGAACCGTGTGTTCGTAGGCCAGACGCTCGCTCAGGTGGGTCCACTGGAAGCGGTGCAGGTACTGGACGCAAACACATGATACAGCACACGGTTTAAACCAGGGCTGTCAAACTCAGTTTAGTTCAGGGGCCACGTTCAGCTAAATTTGATCTGAAGTGGGCCGGACCAGTAAAATAATACATCACATATAACTATATAACATAATAATATATAAATAATGTCAACTCCAAACTTTTCTGTTTCAGAGTGAAAAAAGTAAATTTACATTATGAACAGGTTTAAATCTACAAACTATCCTTTCAAACAATGTGAATAACAAGAACAAACTGAAAAAATAAGTGTAAAAAAAGTTTATCATTTCCACATGTACATTATAATTTCTGGATCACAGTGGATCTACAAATAGACAAAACATTTAATAACAGACAGAATATTAGTAAAATTGTCCTTACTTCTCTTAAGACATTTCAGGTTGTTCATATTTGTTCAGGTTATTCACATTTTTTGTGAAATTATACTTTGTTTGAGTGTAAATACATGAAAATATTTGCATTTACAAAGAGAAAAATGTGGAGTTGTCATTATTTCTATGTTATTATGATCGTATTTGACTGGTCCTGTCCACTTTAGATTGAATTGGTCTGAATGTGGAACCTGAACTAAAAGGATTGTTCATATCTTAGTGTAATTTTTGCGTTTGACAAATTCCTCCAAAGGGCCGGACTGGACCCTTTGGGGGGCTGGATTTGGCCCCAGGGCCGCATGTTTGACACCTGTGCTTTATACGGTCACATGGTTTCTTTTATTTTAAAGGGCCTTCATCCTTTCTTTCTTCCCACGGTCTGTCGTCACATTCAACTGGAAACAAAAATAACAAAAAAAACTGAACCGTGGCTTTGAAAACCAAAAATGTACCGAACCGAAAATTTTGTGTACCGTTACAGGCCTAGTAAATACCATTTAAATTTTAAGAATATTTAAATTCTAATTTTCTATTTATATAAATATTTATATAAATACCAAATGTCTTATTTTTCCTTTACATTTCACTCTCACTTGTGGTTTTTTCTGCCTGTTTTTCTCTTGCACTGCTGTGTTGTTTGTTGCTGCTGTCAGCTGTGAATGTCCCCACAGTGGGATCACTGAAGTCTTCTCTTCTAATGACTGTAGTGGACTCACCTTGATGCACCACAGGTCGGAGGCGAATCGCTGGCGTTTCCTGGTTCCCATCGGCGTGTTGTGGAGCGACGCCGCCACTCGCTTGGCCACCCGCTTGTCCCTAAACTCCACCCACCCCTCGGTGAAGTCACACCTCCTCAGACCGGACTTCTTCTTCTTCATCCTCACCGTCCGGTCTGAGGAGAGAGAAAAAGAACACCTGAAAACTGGTTCCATGTCACCTGTCCTGAACCAGGTTATGTGGTGGACTGTGTTCATTCGACACCAATGTTCTTTTGTTTTCACTGGACTGGGTTGAAACTTTGACACTAATGACTAAAGACTGAGACTGATGAAAAACCCATGTGTGGATTAGAAAAACCACTAGGATCCACACACTGAACACAGTTCCTCTGACTCCACCACACACACCTTTAACACCACAAAATACAAAAACACAGATGGGTGCTTCTGTGGTTCTAAAAACAGGACAGAGGGGCTAAAAACTCAAACCAGATGGAGACGAATGTTCTGAAGCAGGTTTGGAAGAACTGTGGGTCTGTTTTAAAAATGAATATTTACTGAAATAAAAGAGAAACTATTTTTCAGATAAAACACATTCTTATATATTTTTTGTTATTTTTTATACAAAAATCCACATGTAACATGGTCAAAAGGACACGAAAATTAAGTGCTACTATTTTTTAAATATCTCTTATTCTCTCACAAGTGCATTTTGGGAATTGAACTAATTATTCAAGGCAGAGTATTTCACAAAAATGACCATTGTTGCAAAATAACTGATGATTTATTTGTGTTTAAATGTTCAGGTTCTGTATGTAACACCAGTGGACACAATGGGTTCCACACCAAACCTGGAATGAGACTGAGACTGATGCCAAACCCACATGTGTGGATTAGAAAAACCACTGGGATCCACACACTGAACACAGTGTCTGTATTTAGAGTCTATAGAAGAGCATTTACACACGTTTACACATCTAATGCACTGACACCTAGGGAGATTTAATGTCCATATTTGGGTCCTATTTTTGGACCCAATATTTGATTAAAAATTCATTAATTATGGGATGGATCAGAGTAAGAGGATAATTTTTGTGCATTTCTCTGAGATCATCATTAGGTCCATCCTGGGGTAAATCTGTCTACATTTACCTTTGATTATTGGGTCTAAAACGATGGAAAAGTGACAGAAACTAAAATAAACCCAGTTTCAGAGAAGAACCCATTTATTTATTTTAACTTACGTGTTTATTGATAATTCCTATCCCTGCGTCTTCATTTTCTTTTAACTTGTGTTCTATTCTCTGCCTTTCGTCTGGTCTAGCACATGTTCTACCCTGTTTTTTTAATGTTATTACTACCTTTGTCTGTAAACTGCTTTGGGTCAGCGTCTGCTGCTTTTAAATGTGCGATATAAATAAATGGACTTGACTCCACAGGAGGGTCCCATGACGATGACATGAACCCTGGGAGCTGGTGTGAAACTTTTATCTGAACAGAAATGAAGCGCTGACTGACCTTCAGGCTGGAGGAAGATGCGTCCGATCTCTCCGTAAACCGACAGCAGGTTCCTCAGGTGTTTGGGGCGGAGCCTGGGAGGGATGTGGCCCAGGTAGATGATGCCTGGGATGCACTTTGAGTCTTTGGCTCCGCCCACTTTCAATTTGGGCTTCTTCTTTAAAGACTTTTTTGCATCTTCATCACCATCATCATCACCATCGTTCCTGTCTGTTGCTCCTTCTCCCCCCTCCTCCTCTTCCTCCATCTGAGCTGCAGGCTCCTTCACCTCCTCCTCTTCATCACCTTCCTCCTCCTCCTTTTCTCTATCTGTTTCAGTCTTCTTCAGCTCTTCTTCGTCTCTTTTCTCCATCTTTCTGTACCGTCAATGACCGAAACTCAAATCTATTCGAAGAGAAAATTAAGACATTTTGTTAAACACATAAATATTCAACGTCAGAAACTCAATGAAACTGGACATTAAAGGATCATTGCAGCATCTTTTTACACTGAACTACTTTTATTCTTCAATTACGACAGAAAAATAATTTAATAATCAGCATTTTTTTAAAAATTGAAAATATTTAAGTATACAAGACATATAATTTTTGAACAAACATCAAGATGTCAAAAAGAAAAAGCATTTGAACAAATACATTTTAAAAATCCATATATTTAAAGACACCAAGCAGAATAGACAAAAGTATAAAAAAAAAAAAAAAAAATCTAACAAGAATAAATAAATACATCAGAGAGATCAGTCTATTTTAAAGAATTCTTTATAAATTGCCAGGGTGCTAGTGTTTTGTTTTTTTGTTAAAGATAAATTCTAATGATTTAATATATTTTTCAAATCCATCAGAAAGATTTTAAAAGTTTTGGTATATTTATTTTGTGTATATGAAGTTTTCTAAATAAAATGGTCAAATTTGCAACAAATTCTAAATTACAAATGTCATGTTCAAAATATGTAATTACATTTTGCGATGTTATAGTTATTTTTTCATTACATTACATCAGATATGATATATTTTTCACTTTTAGACCAGAAGTTAGAAGAGTGTTCACACAGAAAGAATAAGTGTAGAGTGGTTTCAGGACAAGAATGACAAAAGTTACACATTTCATCCATATAAGAAAATTGAGACAAAGCAATGTTGGAGGGATATAGGTTATGTAAAATCTGTAGCTGTATAATTCTAATTTTGTTTGTAATACAGTATTTATATGGTCATGTCCATGCTTTTAATCACTAAATTTTAGAGACAGTTGAGTTCCAGAATGCTTTACCTTTGGGGGAAATGTGTCTCTTTACATGCAGTGCATTGCGTATATGTTTGTTATTATGGCTCGAACTAAAAATATTAACGCCACTGATCAATAAACAAGGTTAATCTGTCTGTGAAGTTTGATAATCAGCAATTTTTTTTATTTTATTTTAGGACAATGTGGAAAAATGTGTAACTTTCCTATACCTACAGAGAGATCTCTCTCTTAACAGTATTTCAGAAAGTCACTGTTTGTTTTTCAGACCTTTCTGTTTATTTTACTGAGTATTAGTTTTGAGTCATGTTTAAGTTCATGTAGACAAACGAGAAATAAAATCGCGACTGATTCAAAACCAAAAACATTGAAGATTCAGCTCAGTCCGAAACTGTCAACAAATCGTACGTAAAGATTATGATGATTAAATTCACACTTTTTTAGATTTAAAACCAGATCTAAATTATTGTGAAACATAAAAACAACTTTTCTCTAATTAAAACACCCCAAAACAAGCCTTACCTTTTGTATATTTACTCCAAACGTTTTAAACTCCAGTGGAAAAGCCTCACGTGTGGAGATCCTGTCGCAGTTTGATGACGTGACAGAGCGTCCGTCTAGCCCTTCAAAATAAAAGCGAACAAAATACATCTCAAGAGATCGAGAAATTATACAGTATAATGACTATTAAGAGTTTGTTTTTATTAGGAAACCCTTTAAGATAGAATTTAAACTACTTTCATAGGTTTTCATCCCCTTTTGTTCAGTGAAAGCCGCAATGATTCATGTACTGATTTTTAATATTGTGACAAACTGAGGGATTAAGTGTTTCCATCATAAATTCAGTTCAACAACTCTCCATCTAAAGCTAAATAAACCCTTTAAAAATATTTTCCATATAAAGCAAACTGAGAACAGGCCGGCTTTTCTGAGCTCGCAAAAAATTCATTTAAGTATATTAATAAAATGTCCCATAAAGTATAAAAAAAAAATCAGTCTGGTCCGAAAACTGGCCACTGAAACTTTTATATCATTAGAAAATTACCAAAAGCAAGATTTATTGGTGTAATTAATTAACATGAAGCTTCAACTTTTTTTTCCTAACAACCAAAACTTTCATCTAAATGTAGTGGAATGAAACAAACCTACAGTATTTCCCTCTGAAAAGTGGTTTAGAAGGACTTAAACCTGAACAGGACTTAAGTACAACATTTTAAAAGGACTTTATGACATTGAACTACTGCTGAAATGAGGAAATCAGTGTTCACCTTGAAGTTAGTCGCGGAACTGGAACCGGTTTTACATTGAAAGGTTAAACAGGAAGTGTGTTTATTTACTTCCGGTTAATCTACCCGTGTCCCTAGCGAAAGGCATATTAGATACGTTATGGCGCGATGTTTTGAAGCGGACTCTCTTTTTTTCTTGTCTTTTTCAGGGTTTTCATTTTTTATTATTATTATTATTATTATTATTATTATTATTATTATTATTATTATTATTATTATTATTTTATTTTATTTTTTATGAAGAATGCATTTATTGTTCAACATACAAATGATATGAATAGAACAAGAATATACAGAACATCAGACATTCCAAGACACATTATCATAAACTAATAATATTATGGTGCCTTCCCACAGGTCTGGTTTCTGCAGCTCAACAGTCTGACCACATTCAAACAGACAAAGCTTTGGATCCTTTTCCATCAGGAGGTCAGGACACTGTGAATATCTGACAGAAAATGACATTGAATCCCCATTTTTTTTTAGCTGATTTTGTCTTTAAAAGCTGTGGTCTTCAACTTTTAATGGGCTGGTGAACAGACTATTTCAGTTTAATTGTTGTTTTCAATTAATTACTTTCTCTTTTTTTGTCTCACTCTCATTTCTTCTTTGTGCATTTTCAGACTCTACTTAGAACCTTCTGAAAATCCAACAGTGAAAAATGTAAATTCATGCAATTTTTCAACTGGTCTAAATATTTGGATCAGGAGTGTGTGATCCCTCTGTTCTGCAGAGACTGGTCTGAACCAACAGGAGGCGCTGGAGGGGCTGCAGGCTGTGACCTCAGAGGGGAGGAGTCTCCGTCATGGCTCTGGAGCCTTTTCAGAAGGGGGTGGAGCTTAAATCATTGTGACGTTCTCATCTCAGCTGCAGGCAGCGCTCAGAGGGTGAGTTCCTGATGGGAAAACCCAACTGTGGTGAGATGATGAAAAGGTCACATGACACAAAGGAGTAACGTCATCCAGAAAATCTGATGAGAATGAGTGTTCTTCGATTAAGAAATATAGGATTTGTTGTGGAAAAAATACTCTGCTCATTCATCCTCAAAATAAGAAATGGTCATTTTAGATGATCAGTGTCTTTTCAGTGTACTTTAATTGGAGCTCCAGGTACAGGTCGTACAGAGGCAAGCTGTCTGCATGAGTGGACAAGAAATTACAGTCTGACATTGTCTCTTATATGAAAACTAATTTTAAAAAATCATGCTCTCTCTGCGTCACAATGATATCTCCTGTGCTAGAATAGAATATTTGGAAGAGATAACTTCTATGAGAAAGCTCTTCTCTAACCCAGGTGTCCATGGCGCCCTTGATCATTCAACAAAACACAAAGTACAACAAACCCATACTGTAACAGGACAAAAACCCAAGTTCATATAATACTGAGGTCAGAGTTCAAACAGTCTTATATGGAATACATGGAAACTTCCCATTACAGATTTTACAGAAGTTTTTAAAAATGGTCAGAAAAACAAGTTAAAAAAAATATGAATCTAACATCAAACATATATAGTAAAAAAATTCTTCTTCTCCCCCACCTTGGCGGTGCCTCCTTCAGACTGGGTCCTCTACCAGAGGCCTGGGAGCCTGGTGGTTCTGTTCAGGATCTCAGCTGTTCCTAGGACTGTCCTCTTTTGGACTCAGATCTCTGATGTTGTTCCTGGTATCTGCTGCTTCCATCCATATCAGGTTGGGGGTCATAACCCCTAGTGCCCCCCCCCCCCCCCCCCCCATCACAACTGGTACCACTGTTGCCTTCACACCCCACATTTTCTCTATCTCCTCTTTCAGCCCTTGGTATTTCTCCAGCTTTTCGAGTTCTTTCTTTCTGATGTTCTATCACTTGGGATTGCTCCATCTATCACTACCACTGTCTTCTGATGTTTCTCCACCACCACTATGTCAGGATGAGTGGACATCACCATGTTGTCAGTCTGGGTCTGGAAGTCCCACAGGATCTTGTCCTGTTTGTTCTCTGTCAGCTTTGGGGGTGTCTCCCATCTGGACCCTGTACCATCTCGACTCCCATCTATGGACATCCAGTCCATACTCGGCACAGATGTTCCTGTACACTATATGTACACACACACACACACACACACACACACACACACACGCACACGTTTGTTCCAAACCTTCAAACATGACCTCATCATTGTGTTTTATCTGCTGCAGTTGGATGGACAGACTGAAACACTGATGTTCTTTTATTCATACATGTATTTAATTAGTGCTTCCTTCATATTTACTGGTCTACATCTGTTGGAATGACTTTAAGTTTATGTACAGTTCCACATTGTGGTAAAAATACTCCATATAAACACTGATCAGCCTTCACACATGTTCATTTAATGGGTCATGTATTTATGTTCATAGTTTATGGATCAGATCCTGTCACACACATATTTCTACATGGTGAAGTTGAGTGTTTAATTAGATTCAAATAACTGAATAATGACATAAATGAGTAGTTTGGTCAGTTTGGACGTACAGTTGTAGTTCCCACTCCAGACCAGGTGGTGGCAGTAAGGCTCACATTCACATTTATGGACCAACACCTGCCACACATTCAAACTAAAGGCTGTTCATGAAATGTGAGCAGTAGAAAGTCCAGATGTTTGTGTTAACATCTACACAACCACATGTCCATGAACACAACAACACAACAGAACTACACATCACACAAACACACTGAGGATCCAGAACCATAAAGTCCAAATCCAGCAAACAGTGGTTCCGTGAATGTGGTTTTGAAGGTGTGGAGGTGGATCAGTTTGTCAGAGGAGACTTCATAGAAGGACACAGATCCAGCAGGATAGTCCACATACACTGATACTGTACCAGAGGAGGAGGGGGAGAAGAAAGAGGAGGAGGAGGACCGAGGGAGGTCTGTGCATTTGTTTTTATGCCAGACCCTGTATCTTCCTCTATTACACCTCAGACTCCAGGACTGATCATTTCTTCCAAACAAACAGTCTCTACTGTTTCCTTTCCTTCTGATTCCTCTGTAAGTCACTGATATATAAACATTTCCACTCCACTGGACCTTCCAGTAACAGCCACCAGTCAGACCAGTTGAACACATCAGCTGAGGACAGACCTCAAATCTGTCCTGATGATCAGGATATGACTGAACCTCCATCACTCGTTCCACCTTCTTGTTGTTTTCAGACAGTTTGAGGCGTTTGTACGCTGTGTTTGGATCCAGGGTGAGTTCACAGAAATCTGATGGACAGAAGAAAACACAATCCAGCTGCAGTTATTGATCAGTGATCAGCTGATTGACTGACAGTCTGATCACATCACTGGGTTCAATTCAACTGTTATTGATGGATGGATCATGCGTGAGTCTGACTCTGATCAACACTGATCAATAACAGATCAATCCAGTTTTTTATAGACAGATCTGTTGTTTCTGAGCACATTTTCACCAACAGACGTTCAATAAAAACAGAATAGATTTGATTTTCCTGTTTGATTTTCCTGATCAGAAACAGCAGATTCAACATTTCTAAAGGACTGGATTTTCCTTCTGTGTCAAACAGAAAATCAAATAGTATTGAACATGTTTTCAGTTACTGACAGAAACCCAAACAATGGGACCAATGATGTATTTGAGCCCCAGGTTTAGATCAATTCTATATATAAGCCATTAATGTAAATGTTTAAAAGAACAAGTGAGACTAAGTGTAAAAATTTGTTGATTTATTTGAAAAGAGCATCATCCAAACAGTCCAGACACTCATAACCATTCTCAGGTTTTTGACCATGAATCTGCATTGGAAGACGATTAGAGGATGGACACAGAGTTAAACATGAAGGCTGAATTTTTCTGTCATGTTTTCTACTTTGGTAGGATGTCCTATCAGCTACAGGGCTTTTATAAAATATGTAGTTTAAGAATTATGTTCATAGCAGGTAAAAAAAACAATAACAGAAATGGTCAAGTAAAGGATGGCCCACTTTAACAAACTGGTTTAATGTGATAAACTACATTATTTTAATGTCTAAATGGACTTAAAACATGTATGTGTGATAAACGTTGGATTGAGTTTATGAATCCGTATAGAAGAGACTGGAAGGCAAAGACGTGTTGATTGGATTGTTTTCCCAGGACTCACTGACACACTGACTGACCCATGGACTGTCATTGGTTTCTTTTTGTTTATGATAATTATTTTCTGTTTGGTTGAATTGTTGTTATTTTTGTAGGTTTAATGGTTTTTGTGTTGATGCAGTGGTTTGGAAACAGGGCTGCACAGTGACAGATTGTGTCTGTTGTTTAATCACAAAGAGATCCACAAAATTCAACTGGCATTAGAAATCTGAGAGTTTGAGCTGTTTTTGTACATTTAATTCTTTGTCCCACAGTGACAGTACAGACTATAAATGTGCATGAAGACACTAGAGCTCTGATCTGCACTAAATAGTTTGGGACTGGACCTGAGGACTCACTGCTCAGGGTATGTGGGTCCATGTGGTACCAGTCCTGACCAATCAGCTATCAGCTCATCCTTCCACTAAACTGACTGTCTTCATGAACACTTTAGATGTTAATAATGTGGAACCAGAACCCAGTTTGGGTTCAGGTTGGTTTGAATGAATCTAATGAAATCACACTTACGTCTCCATGGACCTGGTTTCAACATCTGGACTCCAGCAGGATCCAACCTGAAAGGAGGAGGAGGGTCAGAGCAGCTGGAAACATGGACATTCCATCCCTCTGATCCACTGAAGCTTTTCTGTTCACATCCACTAAATGGTTCCTTCTGAATCTCTGACTGAGTGTGTTTGTCTTTGAACATGGGCTGGACCTTCATACAGGATGGATCCCAGCTCTGACAGATGGTTCCTGTCAGCTCTACCTGTTCTATCTGCCATTATCTGTGGATGCATGAGCTCAGTCCATACCTGACATTGTCCAGTCTCCAGTGTGGATCCTCCACTAGAGCACACAGCTCCTGTCCTGAGGCTCCTGGATGGTTGTAGCTCAGGTCTAGCAGTCTGAGATGGGACGGATTGGACTGTAGGGCTGAGACCAGAGAAGAACATCCTTCCTCTGTGATCAGACATCCTGACAATCTGCAACACAAAACATCACATCCATCAACTGAAGATGGAGATGAGTGGAGTTGGAGTCATTGACCAGAGTCTGTGAATGCATGGGACTTCACCAACAGGACTTCAATGTATGAAGTCTATGAGTTCCAGACTCTGAACACAGTTGAAGATCAGTAGAACTGGTCTGGAGTTCAACACAAACAACCACTGACAAGTTACATGAATCCAATAACTGGAAAAAACATTAAAATTTTCTGTTGTTACTTGTTGAACCCTGACCTGAGAGTGTCCAGTCTGCATCCTGGACTCTTCAGTCCATCTGACAGGATCTTCACTCCTGAATCCTTCAGGTCATTGTTGCTTAGATCCAGATGTATCAGACTGCAGGACTGGGATCTGAGAACTGAGGACAGAGCTTCACAGCTTCTGTCTGACAGGTTACAGCCACTGAGTCTGGACAAAACAAAAGGCATGAGTATAAAGTTATTGATCTGGTTGAAATGATAGATCCATATTTGAGATGTTTGATCCAACTGTTTGTTCTCACAGAGCTTTGTTGGAGGCTTTGACCACTGGCAGCAGCCTCAGAAGAACCTCCTCTGAACCAGAGTATTCCTTCAGGTCAAACACATCCAGGTCTTTTTCTGATGACAGTAAGATGAAGGCCAGAGCTGACCACTGAGCAGGAGACAGTTGTTCTGTGGACAGACGTCCTGATCTCAGGTACTGTTGGATCTGATCCACCAGAGATCCATCCTCCAGTTCATTCAGACAGTGGAACAGGTTGATGCTTCTCTCTGCAGACACATTCTCACTGATCTTCTCCTTGATGTACTCAACAGTTTTCTCACTGGTCTCTGAGCTGCTTCCTGTTGGTTTCACCAGACTTTGTAGGAGACTCTGATTGGTCTGCAGTGATAGACCCAGGAGGAAGCGGAGGAACAGGTCCAGGTGTCCATTTGGACTCTGTAAGGCCTGGTCCACAGCGGTCTGGTACAACTGGACAGACTTGTCCTTTGATAGTTTAGACCAAACAGATGTTTGTTCTTCTGACAGCAGATTGACTCCAGTGTTGGTGAAGGTCTGATGGACATGAAGAGCAGCCAGAAACTCCTGGACACTCAGATGGATGAAGCAGAACCTCTTGTCCTGGTACAGTCCCCTCTCCTCTCTGAAGACCTCTGTGAACACTCCTGAGTACACTGAGGCTGAGCTGATATTGATGCCACACTCTGTCAGGTCTGATTCATAGAAGATCAGGTTTCCCTTCTTCAGCTGCTCAAAAGCCAGTTTTCCCAGAGACTCAATCATCTTCCTGGTCTTTGGACTCCAGGGTGGATCTGTCTCAGATCTTCCATGATACTTGACATTCTTGACTTTGGCCTGAACCACCAGGAAGTGGATGTACATCTCAGTCAGGGTCTTGGGCAGTTGTCTTCTGTCTGTGGTCTTCAACACGTCCTCCAGAACTGTAGCAGTGATCCAGCAGAAGACTGGGATGTGACACATGATGTGGACGCTTCGTGACATCTTGATGTGGGAGATGATTGTGTTGGTCTGTTCTTCATCTGTGAACCTCTTCCTGAAGTACTCCTCCTTCTGTGGGTCAGTGAACCCTCTGACCTCTGTCACCATGTCGACACACTGAGCAGGGATCTGATTGGCTGCTGCAGGTCGTGTGGTTATCCAGAGACGAGCAGAGGGAAGCAGGTTCCCCCTGATGAGGTTCATCAGCAGCACATCCACTGAGGTGGACTCTGTCACATCAGTCAGGATCTGAGTGTTGTTGAAGTCCAGAGGAGGTCGACACTCATCCAGACCGTCTAAGATGAACATCACCTGGAGGTCTTCAAAGATCCAGATTCCTGCTTCTTTGGTTTCAGTGAAGAAGTGATGAACCAGTTCCACCAAGCTGAACTTCTTCTGTTTCAGCACATTCAGCTCTCTGAAGGTGAATGGAAATATGAAGTGGATGTCCTGGTTGGCTTTGTCTTCAGCCCAGTCCAGACTGAACTTCTGTGTGGACACTGTTTTCCCGATGCCGGCCACGCCCTTTGTCAGCACCGTTCTGATTGGCTGATCTCTGTCAGGTGGTGTTTTAAAGATGTCTTCACATGTGATGGTTGTTGGTGGTCTGTGTGGGTTCCTGGATGCTGTTTCAATCTGTCTGACCTCATGGTCCTGGTTGACCTCTGTAGCCCCTCCCTCTGTGATGTAGAGCTCTGTGTAGATCTGGTTCAGGAGGGTTTTGGGGTTTCCTGCTTTAGCGATGCCCTCAAACATACACTCAAACTTCTGCTGCAGGTTACGTTTCAGTTTCTGCTGACAAACTCCAGACTGACTTCCTGAATGCAGACCCAGATAAAACCATCAGTTTCACAGTAAATCCAAGTATTTTCATCTGTTCAATCTGTACAGAATGGTCTTACTGCGGTGCAGACGCTCAGCCAGCTCCTCCTGCTTCAGCCTCCTCAGGAAGTTCAGTGTGATCTTCAGAAAAGCCTCTGAGCTCCTCCTCTGCTCTTCATCCTCATCACTCAGACTCTCTAAGGATTCTGGGTAATCTGTACTCAGAACCTGGTGGAACTTCTTCAGTTCGTTCTTGACAAAAGTGCAGATGTTCTCCTCCAGCAGCTGGAACACAAAACGTGATGAAAGACCCAAAGTCCAACATGGACCAGAGCTCAGGTCCATGTTGGACACAGTGACGTCCACTGGTCTGAAACCAGCAGCAGGACATGATTGGACAGAACAGATGGACCAGTAGATGTTGGACATGTACACACCTTAAATATGGAGTCCAGCTGAGTCTGATCCTGTAGACCAGTGGGAACCTCTGAGCTCTGCTGCTCCACTCTGTGGACCAAACATCAACAATGAGCTCACGTTATGTCTGTCCACACTGACACCGACAGGTGGACACACCTGGACGTCAACATGAGTCACATGACCCCCTGTAGTGGGACAGGTGTCCTGGTCCTGCTGATCCCACTGAGAATCAACATGTGAGTGAGTCTGGAGCTTCACACTCACTGTTTGAGTTGATCATCAGGTTTAGTTTAGTTCAGTTTATCAGGATCCACATCAGAGACATCATGGCAGCAGGACTGAACTGAGTTTAGTCTGATAGAAATGTCATTTCAGACACTGAAGAAGATTTACTGAACAGTCACTTTAAGACTAAACAGGGACATCAACCAATTAAATTCAGAATGGTCAGTAACCGTGGAGATGTCTTTGTGTGATGTCAGCCTGGTTAGCAGCTCAAATATCTATTTATTTTATATTCATGAAACGGTTTAATCATAATTGAGTCCATTTACATGCACATTAATGCTATGATCATGATTCGATTTGTGGAGTTATCAGATTATTAAAGTGATCATGTAAACAGGATAATCTGATTTGATTTATCTGATAACCACAGGTATCTGATTATGAGGATTTGGATTCACACACCTGAGTTACTCCTCAATACGCCGATGTCTTCATGTATGTAAACAGGTTAATCTGATTTATTTTATTCTTTTACATCTGTACAAGTGTAAAGCTACGTGGTCAAACACAAGCAGAAGACAATAACAGGAAGTTTGATTCTACCATCACTAGGTATGTATGTACTCCGAAAGAAATCTGATAATGGACTCGAGCATCTAAACCAGGGTTTGATTATTGCATTTCTTAAGTGCACATAAATGCATCAGATCTAATTACAATTATCTGATTTCTCCCAGTTATCAGATTTTTATGGTCATGTAAACAGGGTCAATGATGTAAAGAATCTGAGCTGAAAATGAACACGTTATAAACAAAACTAAAGTCAGTGTTTAATATATATTTAATCAACAGTCGACACATCTGACATTTACATCAAACTTACGTCTCTGTGGAAAAATTTGGTGGGAACTCCTTGGACCAGTCACTCCTGAAGGACACAGAACTGGATCCAGGTCTAGGATCGGGTCCAGAGGACTCTGGTCTGTGATGAATCCTGGTCCTCAGGAAAACAGAGGGTTTAGTTTTCAAACAGACAATAGAAACAATAAGAAAATGATCAACACACTGAAGATCAATAAAGTCTGAAACGTCTCTGATCAAAAAAACTCAGATCTATGTAATCCTTTGGCCTCATGACCTGGTTTTTTTTGTTTGTTGTTTTTGAATCTGTAAAAAAACCCAAAACTCTCATAAATAAGGAGTTAAAAAAATCAGATCAATGAGACTCAGGGAAACATTAGATAAAAATAATTTAGTTCATTATAAGTTAATCAGGTCATTAATTACTGAGTATAAATAAATAATGATATTAATGTATTTTCATCAGATGTTCTTCAGTCCAACCAGGTGAATCTAATGACAGACTGTTTGTACCCGTGTGTCCACAGCCAACCATCAGATTTCCACCCAGCTGATGGATAGACCTACTGCTGTATGGAAACATGGCACTGAAAACTGAACACACAACACTGTCCATCACAAGAAGGAATCCAAACCCAGTTTCCAGGTGAGTCCTGGAGGATCTGTTCATCCATGTGTCTGTGGTCATGAAATGGTTTGATCATAATTGAGTCCATTTACATGCACATTAATGCTATGATCATGATTCGATTTGTGGAGTTATCAGATTATTAAAGTGATCATGTAAACAGGATAATCTGATTTGATTTATCTGATAACCACAGGTATCTGATTATGAGAATTTGGATTCACACACCTGAGTTACTCCTCAGTACTCCGATGTCTTCATGTATGTAAACAGGTTAATCTGATTCATTTCATTCTTTTACATCTGCACATGTATAAAGCTACATAGTCAAACATAGGCAGAAGACAATAACAGGAAGTTTGATTCTACCATCACTACATATGTGTGTACTCTGAAAGAAATTTGATAATGGATTGGAGGGTCTAAATCACTGTTTTCGATAACAGCAGTTCTTGTCAGATCTAATTACAATTATCTGATTACTCCCAGTTATCAGATTTGTATGGTCGTGTAAACAGGGTCAATGATGTAAAGAATCTGAGCTGAAAATGAACACGTTATAAACAAAACTAAAGTCAGTGTTTAATATATATTTAATCAACAGTCGACACATCTGACATTTACATCAAACTTACATCTCTGTGGAAAAATTTGGTGGGAACTCCATGGAGCGGTCACTCCTGAAGGACACAGAACTGGATCCAGGTCCAGGATCAGGTCCAGAGGACCCTGGTCTGTGATGAATCCTGGTCATCAGGAAAACAGAGGGTTTAGTTTTCAAACAAACAGTAAGAACATGGTCAACACACTGAAGATCAATAAAGTCTGAAACGTTTCTGATAAAAAAAAAACCAACTCAGTTCTATGTAATCCCTTGGCCTCATGACCTGGTTTTTTTTTGTTTTTTTGTTTTTTGTTTTTGAATCTAAAAAAAAACAACTCATAAATAAAAAGTAAAAAAAAAAAAAAAAAAAACTCCTATCAATGAGACTCAGGGAAACACTAGATAAAAATAATTTAGTTCATTATAAGTTAATCAGGTCATTAATAATTATTGAGTATAAATAAATAATGATATTAATGTATTTTAGTCAGATGTTCTTCAGTCCAACCAGGTGAATCTAATGACAGACTGTTTGTACCTGTGTGTCCACAGCCAACCATCAGATTTCCACCCAGCTGATGGATAGACCTACTACTGAATGGAAACATGGCACTGAAAACTGAACACACAACACTGTCCATCACATGAGGGAATCCAAACCCAGTTTCCAGGTGAGTCCTGGAGGATCCGTTCATCCATGTGTCTGTGGTCGGATCAACATTTACATTCAAGTGTTTTTGTGTCGCACTGGGGTCTAAAGGTCTGTTTGTTTCTGAATGAGGACAACGTACTCTGGCTCTGATGAACTTCTCTGTTTGAATTCAATAAAATATTCCTTGAAGTCATCACTCTTCATGGACACACAGCTGGGTCCAGGTCTAGATCCAGGTCCAGGTCCAGGTCTAGGTCCAGGTTCAGGTCTGTGAACAGTGTCTCTCTGTCTCTGTCTCTGACCCTATCTGATCCCCCTCTGCAAACCTGGTCCTCTTTCAACCCTGTGACACTGGAGGACATCTCAGCACTTTTATCCAAAACGAAACCCTCCTCCAACTCTGCAGACATCCTCCCCCATAAGCTCCTTGTTGGTGTCTTTGACACTATTGGACCATGGGTCACAAAGTTTTTTAACCTGTCGCTCACAACTGGTTTGTTTCCCAGCTCCTTCAAACAGGCCATCATAGAACCTAAACTAAAGAAAACCACACTGGACCCCACAGACTTCAAAAGCTACAGGCCCATTTCAAAGCTCCCCCTATTGGCCAAAATCCTTGAGAAGGCAGTGTCTAAACAACTTACAGCTTTTCTGGAGACACACCAGATCTATGACACTTTTCAGTCTGGGTTTAGACAACGCCACTCAACAGAAACCGCACTATTAAAAGTGTCTAGTGACATCCTGATGGCGGCTGACTCCGGGAAATCCACGGTCTTGGTCCTGCTAGATCTCTCCTCGGCCTTTGACACAGTGGACCATACCATAATGATTGAGAGACTGAGGGACCTGGTAGGGATGTCAGGTCATGTGCTAGACTGGTTCTCCTCTTACCTGACCGGCAGAAGCTTCACTGTGTCAATAAACAACTTCCAATCTGACTCAGCGGATCTACTGTGTGGTGTGCCCCAAGGCTCTGTCCTGGGACCAGTCCTATTCTTACTCTGTCCTCCCACTTGGCCACATTATCCGACAGTACAGTGATGTCTCCCATCATCTATTCGCGGATGACATCCAGATATACTGCTCCTTTAACTCCTCTGAGCCCCACAAACTGAGTTCCTTAATCAACTGCTTGTCAGAGCTGAAGCAGTGGCTAAATGAGAACAGCCTCCAGCTGAACTCCAGCAAAACTGAGACCCTCATCATTGCCCCGGACAGTGCAATCCCAGGGATCAAACATCACCTTGGAGACCTGAGTTCCTCGGTAAAGACAAAACTGAGGAATCTGGGTGTCATCTTTGACCAGGACATGTCTTTAGAATTCTACTCCAAACACCTAGTCAAAAACTGTTTCTTCCACCTACGCAACATCTCCAAACTCAGATCTATGGTGTCCACAAATGAGCTCGAGATGATCGTTCACGCTTTCGTATCTTCTCGCTTAGACTACTGCAACAGCCTGTTTACATGCTTAAACAAGAAGGAGCTGGCCCGTCTACAGTTTGTCCAGAACTCTGCTGAAGGCTCCTGACCCGCACAAACAGGAGAACCCACATCACTCCCATCCTTAAATCTCTCCACTGGCTCCCTGTTCTATATCGTCTTCATTTCAAAATTCTTGTGCTAACTTTCCGGGCCCTACATGGCCAGGCCCCTGCATACATTGCTTCCCTGATCCAGCCCTACAGCTCGACTCGTAGCTTGAGGTCTTCAGGACAGCACCTGTTGATGGTTCCACACACCTGTTTTAGCACACGCGGTGACAGGTCTGTTAAAGCTGTGGACCACGTCTATGGAATGACCTGCCTCTACACCTACGGTCCATGGACTCTGTAGAGAACTTTAAGAAACACCTCAAAACCCTCCTGTTCAAAAAGGCTTTTTAGTCTCCCACCTGACCCAGGACCACCACAGACTGATTACACTCTATGTATTCATCATAACGTACTCCATGTGTCATCCCCCCCCCCCCCCCCCCAGTCTCTCTATATCTCCATCGCTCTCTCTTTTCTCCTCCTTTACTCTCTCTCTCTCTCTTTAACCCCACTGGTCCAGGCAGACGTCCATCCTTCAGGAGTCTGGGTCTGCTCCAGGTTTCTGCTGTTAAAGGGAAGTTTTTCCTTCCACTGTCACCAATCACAAGTGTTTGCTCCTGAAGGATTCTGTTGGGTCTCTGTAAACTTAATTTGATTCTGATTTGAATTGATAAAGCACTTTGTGACTCTGTCTGTGAAAAGTGCTCTATAAATAAAATTTACTTTACTTACTTTACTTTACTTACAGTGATGTCATTGGTTTTAGTGCTGAATTCTGACATGGAGAACAGTGATGGACAGATCCAGATGGTGGTCTCACCTCTGAGCTATGGGGGGTCTGTCAGGTCCAGGTCCTGGGGGGGTCCTGTCAGTGGTGTTTGAGGGAGGGGCTCCCTCCTCTCTGTTCTCACACTGATCCATTCTGCTGAATCCACATCAGTCACACAAACACTGAAAACAGCAGAGTTTGAGACGTGGTTATATGATGGAGAAGCATCAGATGTGGACCAGCGGTTCAGAGATAAACCAGACTCAGGGTTTTGGACCAAGACCTGCATCCCACATCTCATGGTGTGTGTTTAATCTAGATGTGACTTAATGAAGTTAATTGTTGGTGTTGGTTGTGGTTTGAGTTTAAGTGTAATGACTGCCACATGTGGATGTGTTAGTGACTGTTGTAGTTCTACTGTCAGACCACTAGATGGTGACCTGGAGCTGATGATGTGCAGTGAAGAGCAGGTCAGTAAACAGGATGAGAAGAGTGAGGATTTCACTGCACTGACATCAGCTAAAACAGCCTCAGCTTTTATTAGGAAAGGATTCAACTAAAGTAAGTTTTATCTGGTAAACGATGGCGAAGAAACAACATAAATAAGATGAAGTTAATTCAGTGAGAATAAACAGCTGCTGTTTATCACCTGATCAGATTCAACTCTATTAGTAAATCACCAAACTTTCAATGAGTCCACAGGTCAACAGTTATCTGGGGGATTATCAACATGGAAAAGTTTTCAACAGGAAACACTGAGGCTTAAACAACTGTAACGACCAACAGCTGCTTAAGTCCACATGAATTATTAACTTTTATGAGACTTAATATAAAATGTGGACGATCAACGTTCAAACACAGAAACAGAGTCCAACATAAACAATGTAGAGTCTCATCATCATCATCTTTATTTGCAGACTGGGGAGTCCATTTAAAAACAAACAAACAAGCAATCAACAAACAGAATAAATTTAAAAACATGGGTTAAAAATACAGACAAAACGTCATCAATATTATAAAAGACAACTGTACCAGTGTCGCCACAGGGATGACTGATATCTGATAAAACAACATCACTTTATAGTTTTATGGATGTTTTCTAGGTGTGGGCAGTTATACAACCCCAGTTCCAAAAGTGTTAGGACGCTGCATAAAATGTGAATAAAAACAGAAAAACATGATCTGTAAATCTCATAAACCCATATTTTATTCATAGTTGAACACAGCAAACAGATCAAATTATTAATTAAAAGTAACTGTTTTTTAAAAACATAAAAGTCATTTTAAAAGTAAAGGCTACAACATGTCTGTAAAAAGTTGGGATGAAGGGAACAAAAGGCTGGAAAAGTCAGTGGAACTAAAAAGAAACAACTGAAGGAACATTTACCAAGGTCTGATTTGTTGGGGGGGATGGGGGAGGTCAGCCCCCCCCTCTGGTTTTTACAGTCCTACTTCTGCTGATTGAATTTCATCCTCAGGGGGTCAACCCTGTCTATGATTAAAAATCAATTGAAATAACAGGCAGGTTGTGACTTGAGTTTTCTTACACCTATAGCCTACATTACTGGCACTAACTTTCACCTGAACCGAACTATCGACAGTCTCAGAATTTGTGAACGTCCTCATGCACATACGTCACTTCCCCGCCGGGCCACGCCCCTCTAAGTCAGACTGAGTGGCAAAAACCAACCGCGCTCAACATGACGGAGTATAGCAGTAAACACAGCCAGAGGAGGAAAATGTGAAATCTGAAATTAAATGAAGGACAGTTGGACTGGACATGGATCTGTACGAGCTACCAAAGAACAAGTGGTCCATGAACACTGACATGTGGACACAAATGGAGGATCCAGACCTGATCCAGGGGGGAGGGGGTCAGTGCTATTTGGACCTGAAACTAATATACATGGTTTCATCAGGACTGACAACCAGGGTCCAAAACTAGGACCAGAACCAGCTGATCCAAAGGGTCCAAAACTAGGACCAGAACCAGCTGATCCAAAGGCTCCAAAACTAGGGCCCAGAACCAGCTGATCCAAAGGCTCCAAAACTAGGGCCCAGAACCAGCTGATCCAAAGGCTCCAAAACTAGGGCCCAGAACCAGCTGATCCAAAGGTCATTTCCAGTCCAGCGTGGACTGACTCCAGTGAATATATGCATGATCTACTGGGACTGAGCAGATTTACTGAGCCTAGTTCAGATCCAGTCCTTTATCCAACACAGATACTACTGCTGTGGACCAGCAGGGCACCACTGCATTCTGGAAAATTAGGAGATTTTTCCCACCTGTTTTTAAATTACGACATTGTTCTTGTAATATTATCGGTGTATTGTTGGAATATGACGACTTTAATCTCATAAACGTATGAGATTTTTGTTAAAGTATGAGGTTTTTTTTTTTTATAGCTACCACTTTATTCTCATAACATTGTGATTCTTTTTGTATTTGACTTTATCACAAAATTATGGGTTTCATATCGATATTTTATGACTATATACTCATAGTGACCAGTGTTTTTCTTTTCTTCTGTGGTCCTAATACTCCGTCGTAGCTTTATTCTCCAGTTCCCCATATTTGTAAAACGAGGTTAGCCTCAGTTTCAGTTAGTTTACTAATCATGTAGGAGCACAAGGTTCACAATCACAAAATGAAGACAAAAACCAGGAAAGATCTGATCATGAAATCAAGAGCTGCACTAAGAAGGAACGTTAGTCAAAACAATATGTAATTTAAGGTATAATTTTACCCAAAAATTCAGCATAAATTAATGTTAGCTGACACCAAACAGGATCCACAGATCTAGGTTTGGTTTCCTGGATTTGTGGATCCATCTACTTCTCTTTTCTTTGTCTTTTGGTGTCTGTAAAATGATAGCTCACACTGCTTTTCAAACCTGTTCATACAATCAGTTGCACAACAGCTCTGCCCCATTTTTTTTATTAAATATTGTTCTTCAGTTTAGACAGTATTGAAGCCAATGCTTTCACTCGTCTCCCTCTTTCTGCTACTCAGTGGGCAGAACCACCGTGACTTCTGCTAGCGGTGACGTCACGTGCATACCCTCTATACCTTATCTATCTGTATGTATCCCCTACAGACCTGAATTCAGAGGTACGCACAAATCCACAGACGGCGGGTGGGTCCATACTGTACCTCACAATGAACGCAGATCTTATGGCCGCTCATAAAACTGGGGGATCAATAAATCATAAGACGGGGGAGATAATACGTAAGAGCAGGTAAGACAGTTCTCCATTAGGTACTGCTACGTACCTGTCGTTCTCTCCCTCTCTCCCTCTCTATCTCTTTCTCAGGTATGTACATCATCAGGCGTCAGTGTACATGTTCAACTGCATCTTAATTGATTAGGTTTTATGTTCGGTTTTACAGTCTGATTGAGCTTCCCGTTCGCCATAAATCCTCTCCCATGTTTGTGTGATCGGCCCTTATCACTGGTCCTGAAACTTAATCAGTTCATCTCCCACGTGGCAGGTGTGGCCTTCGCAGAAAATTAAATGTTTCATATATTTTTAGTTTGCATTAAAGATGAATGTTCGAGTGGTCAACATGTAATAGAGCTGACCATTAACTTAAAAAAGAATTAGGCCTGTTGATTGCTTGTTTTTTCATGATTGAAAAAAACAAAACAAAACAAAAACCACCGCAAAACATCCCCTCCTGTTTTTTTTTTACAAATTGCACCCTGCATTTAACATCTAATGAGGTTAATTATCAACAGTTCATACATGATGGGATATAAAAAGATGATCTTAGAGACACAGTCTGGCAGAAGTAAATATGGACTGAGGATCACCAACCTGAGACATCAGTCCTGGATGTGGAGGATCTTCAGGTCCTCAGGCTGCACTGCATTAAAACCACACATGAGTCTGTGATTAAATCAGTGCATGGGCTGAAGAACAGTTCTACAAACCACCATCTGAACACAGTTCACCATCACATCCACAAATACAAGTTAAAGCTCCATCATGTAAAGAAGAAGCCGTATCTTTGGCCTCATAGCATAATTCACTAAATCATATTTTTGATATCTGTGTATTTTTACTCTCTTAACACTGCTGTTTCATTTTATGCTGATATTTGGCCAAAAATCTGACTTAGGCAATTATATCATGAAGCTAACAGCATGTGAACATGATCCAGAACTGGCGTCATCTTGTCAGCACTCCAGTCCAAAGCCTGTGATGGTCTGGGGCTGCATTAGTGTCTATGGAATGGGCAGCTTCAACATCTGGACAGAAACATCAATGTGAAAGGAATCTACAGGTTTAGATCAACATCTGCTCCATCCAGACCATGACTTCTACACAGAACATCTGGAATGTTTCATCCAGACCATGTTCAACCACAGATGCATCGATTCAACAGCATAAGTTCATGGTAGAAGAGTCCTGGTCCTGAACCGGTCCAATGAAGTCCAGACCTTTCACCAAAAACAAGGACTGTGGATCCTCTAGAACAGGGGTCTCAAACATGTGGCCCAGGGGCCAAATCCGGCCCGCCAAAGGGTCTGATCCGGCCCTTGGAATGAATGTGTGAAATGCAAAAATTACACTAAGATATTAATCATTTTAGGTAGAGTTCCACATTCAGACCAATTCAACCTCCAGTGGGCAGGACCAATAAAATACTATCATAATAACATAGAAATACTCACAACTCCACATTTTTCTCTTTGTAAATGTAAACATATTCATGTAATTTTACTGCATTTACACTACAACAAACTATCATTTCACAAAAAACGTGACTGACCTGAACAAATATGAACACCCTGAAATGTCTTAAGTGTAATTTTACCAATATTCTGCCTGTTACTGAATGTTTTGTGTTTGTAGATCCACTGTGATGTGTAAATTGTAATGTACATAGAGACATAATATTGTTGAAATTGTATTTATTTTTCTTAGAAATTTCAGTGCATGTTATTCGCATTGTTTTAAAGGATAATTTGTAGATGTAAACATTTTCATCATGTAATTTTACTTTTTTCACTCTTAACTCCAAACGTTCCTCTATGTTTGACATTATTTATATATCATTACCTTTATTTTTTACTGGTTCGGCCCACTTCAGATCAAATTTGGCTGAATGTGGGCCCTGAACTAAAATGAGTTTGAGACTCCTGCTCTAGAATCTACATCAGACCAGAGCAGGGCAACATTCCTCTAAAGTCCATCATCTGGTCTCCTCAGGTCCAGACGTTTACAGACATGTTAAAGAAGAGGAGATGATCCACAGTGGAAACATGGACCTGGAAAGACTTTATGGACACCAGTTTATACCATTAAATAAAACAGACCTTTTATTATATAAAACATTTGATGTGTTTTATATTTTATTTAAAATCAAATATGGGTTTATTCTGTTTTTAAGTTCATTTTACACAGTTTATACAGTTTTGAATGGGGGTTATAGAAATAAAAGTAAAGTTAGACTGAATTTCCTGATGACACAGTCTGAAATGTAAAGTGTTGGTGTTGAACCTTTGTGTGTTGTGTAATGATCAGTTCCATGTAATGACGTTTTATAATGAAAAGACTAAATAAATGTAATTGTATCAGATACAGAGAAGAAACTGAGATGAAATCTGTTTAACTGAAGTCAATAATCCACATGTTGGTGATGACACAGGGGTTCCATGTGAATGTATTGGTTCCATGTAGAATAGAACATTCACTGATGTTTGTCTTTTCTCTGTGGACAGTGTCTTTTATCAGATTTCAGGACAATGTGGGACAGTAAAGTGTTGGATAAATGTGAGTTTATCTCCATCAGTGGTAAAGATGACTTAAAGGAGCGTCTCTACATCTACAGACTCCATTCATTGGACAGTTTACACCCACATTCTGAACACTGTTTCTGATTGGTCCATTCACCTGAATGAGTTCTGCCTCTCTTCTGCCAATCAAATCAATGCATCGTCTCTGATCGACCAGAGTCTGACATGACTGACTGATGTCGACCACAGTGAGAACACCTTTAAATAAACTTTCAAACCAAAACACTACCACCTGAATTCAACAAATATTTTGACAAACTGTGAACAAACATGGACAGTCGTCACTGTCGGCTTCTGTCGTCAGGTTTCAATGGATGAGTTTAGGATTTTTCCAACGTGATATCATGAAATTGCATAAATATACACGCCACTTTTAATTGATGTGATATCTGTATAGATGATAAACTTTCCACGTGTATGTTCACGCTACGCCATGTAACACACACTTAGGGTTATGGTTACGTGAACCGGAGAACTTGATGTACATTGACATGTGACCAAATGGTGTTGAATAACACGTGAAAGAACAAAAATGTGTATGTACAGCACGCCAAATGCCATAAGAAATGGTATGACATACAATGCAATTCGGGATGTAATGATTATCGGTATAACAACAAACTGCGGTAAAATTCCGGACGGTTAGTATTACCGTTTAAATTCTAATTATCACGATAACTGTTTGATTACCGCACTTTCAACACAAACTTGATCTGGAAACTGGTCAAACAATGGCTATAAGGTTCCATCTTTAATGCACATTTGTATGTTTGATGTTTACATGTTAATACTTGAATGTTTCTGCAACAGAAAGTACATTGTGCCTATTACATTTGTTTTTGTTTAGGTTTTTTTTTTTTTCAAAATACAACTTGGTTACATTATTTCAGGTTGTGTATAAATACTTTCTGAACATTTTAAGCACATTTCAACAATACCATGATAACAATGGAAACCATGATAATTTTGGTCACAATAACTGATACGAAATTTTCATATCGTTACATCCCGAAATGCAATTTCATGAGATTTGACTCTTCAGCTTCATCATCCACTTTCAGACATTTGTTCCCAGTGACTTTACGTCAGTGAATTCATTAAAGTAGTTCCATTAATAATTATATTTGAGTAACTGGATCATGAGTGAACAAATACATGTTAACGGTCCATTTTCCCACACTAGTAGTGACCCCTAAACGCCTCCTAAAAACAGCTCCAGAGGGAGGAGGTCATCATTACTCACCAGTGTGAGACTAAATCCAGCAGAGTCTGGTCTGATCCTGTCTGTGTGAATCAAACCCATGTACAGACGTGTTGACGAAGCTCCACTTACTGTAGCTGAACGCTGTCTGAAGACGTCTGTTTAGAGACAAAGCTCTGTGTTCGTCTGCAGTGACGAGTCTGTCCTGACGCTCCAAGCCTCTGCTCCTTCTCCTTATTCTGTCTACTGTGTGTCTGAGACGAAGAGGTGATCATAAAACCATAAACCAGTCCCAACCTGCAGGACCAGGTCAAAGATCAACTGATGCAGCTTTGTATGACTTTATATGCTTATTGGACCATAAACCTCAGCTCTGTCTACAGTTATAGTACTAATGTTACCTGTGGACAGGGACTGGATTTGTTGACTTCAGCTTTTGCATATTTCCTTATTTACAGTAGGTTTATAATAATATAACAGCATGGAGGAATGGTAGTATGGTTGGTCTGAGAGAGGTGGTCCACATTTTGTACATTGACCTTGACAAACACTTTACAAGATGTATAGATAATGATTCATTAATGTGCACAGATGAACAGGTAAGGCCTTGTTCAGCCTCCAACCTTCACTCATGGTGTGCATTACAGAAAATAAAAATAGGCATATAAAGGCTGGTAAACATCATCATACCCACACATGAACCTGATCCACACAGACACAATAACCCTGCTGAACCCCTGCACACAAAACAACACAACTGAGCAAAATGTCACATACCCACAATGCAATGGGACAAACACACCACAGTATAATTAGATCCACTCAGTGTGTGGATGAGGCCCTGTTGTATCTGCTGATATTATTTCTTTGAGTTTGACCTAAAACTGATCTGACTTTAGCCTAAATGTGCTCACATAGGCACAATACTGCCCCCTAAAGGTACACCTCTACAGTACACAAGTTTAACCTACATGTGTGAAATCTGGTGAAAACTGAACTGGTCACATGACCTCAACTCAACATCCGCCATTTTGGATTTTAGGCTTTTTTTTTTTTTCTTTTTTTTTTTTATTAGCTTAGTTGTGTAATTTATTTTCATTGTATTTTAACAAAATCTGATTTATTCAGAATCATGAGCAGACATCGGTGAAGTTCATTTTGAAGAGTTGGACTCATTTATATGTTGATGTGTTGTCGTATTCTGCATATTTCTAAGGTGTGTATGTCATACTTTAACTCCTCTCTTCTGTGTTGTGTACTAGTTGTACGTTAGTTTCATGTGTTTAATCTGTTTCCTGTTGTGTGAACTTGTTGGTTGTGTTTTTCTTTGACTTCCTGCGTTTCCTGTCGTACTTGATCATCGTCTCCTCCCTCGTTTGTTTCACCTGTGTCGATTTGACACAGGTGTTTTTTCCATCGTGGACTTTGGCCTGTTCCCTTTTGTTCTTCCTCCTGCCTCCTCTGGCCTCATGGTGTTCTGCTCCTGTTTCTGATTGACTGGATTAAACTCTTCACTGTGGACTTGAACTCATTTACCTCCATTTCTCAGCCTGTGTTATTATATATCGACTTAATACTTTATTACAGAGGGGTCAAACTCATTTTAGTTCAAGTTCCACATTCAGACCAATATAATCTGAGGTGGATCAGACCAGTAAAATAATAACATAATAATATAGAAATAATGTCAACTCCAAACTGTTTTTCAAGTGAAAACAGTAAAATTACATTATGAAAATAGTTACATCTACAAATGATTCATAAAAATAGTGAATAATATGAACAACTGTGAACAAACTGAGATGTATTATTAAAAATTGTGCAAATTTAACAATATTCTTCCTCAGTTTGTTGTTTACACGTGTGTATTACAACTTACAGATACAAATACACAAAAAATTTAATAACAGGCAGAATATTGTCAAAATTACTCTTATTTTTCTTTAGATATTTCAGGTTCATATTTGTTCAGGTTATTCACATTTTTGTGAAAGGACAGTTTGCAAATATAAATATTTATGCACATTTATTTCATGTAATTATACTTTTTATACACTAAAACAGAAAGAAAAATGTGGAGTTTTCAGTATTTATTGTTATTATGATAATATTTTACTGGTCTGACTCACCTGAGATGGAACTGGGGTGAATGTGGAACCTGAACTAAAATGATTAATATCTTTAGTGTAATTTTTTCATTTTTCTAAATTCGTGCCATGGGCCTGATTGGACCCTTTGGTGGGTCAGTTTTGATCCATGGGCCGTATGTTTGACACCTGTGGTTTATTGGGTTCACCTTGATATTTGAACATTCAGTCAGGTCCATTTATTATTGTGTCAGCAGACATTTGTACTTATATATAGTATTTGTGTGGTACTTTGGAACTGTACTGATTTATTTATTAGGAGTCTTCACTCAGACATAAACTTAGAAGTGTAAGTTCTAAATCCTGTTGTTGGGTCAGTACAAAGTTCAAAGTCAGTGTTCATGTACAACATTAAAGTTAAATAAAAGCATAAAGTGATGAAGTTCAACCAAACTGACCTGCCAGTGAACACTGTCCAGAGAATCAGTCTGAGTTCAACCAAACAATGAGCATCAAACACAACTGACACTGATGCATTGTGGGATACACGATGTCACTACTGTACAGCAAAGCCCGGGAAATGAAAACACGGACAGATGCATTGTGGGATTTGAAACTATCGGAATCACCAGCGGTGACAAAAAGACAGACTCACAACAGTGGTGAGAGACGTCATTCTGTTTTATTTGTATTGTATTTTTTTTCTCAACACTTTCCAAGTATTTTTATGAGGACCAGGTCAGTGATATTTGACTGTTCACCGCTGGTTCCGTTTGTCCGCTAATGCTAATGCTAATGTATTGCTAGCTGCCGTCTGGGTAACATTTGGGAGCTTTGTTTCTGTTAAATCAGTTGAAGCCTTTGTGTTTTTTCACAGCTTTATCCAATGAAACGGACAGAAAACCGTTCACAGTGGAGCTGTCATTCATTGTGTCTCTTTTCTTGTCCTCCCCGTTTGTCCCAGGAGGGAGGGGGGAGTCGGCTGACAGAGCCAGCTGAGGAGGCAGAGGGGCCGGTGGAGCCGGACCGAACCGGACCGGAGCCGGACCAGTGAAGGTAAGGTGTCCTCTAGTCTGTGTCCAGTCCACTCAGGCCCATTTCCAGCTGGATTGTGTGAAGGCCAACCTGTTGACAGAAAAGCCACTTGGAGCTGCAGTGTGAGCTGCTTTAAAGCTGTGTGTATACAGCCTGTTGAGCCCAAATGTGGAAACAGGCCAATGGACGGAGACTGGACTGAGTGTCAGCCTCACCTGCACACACACAAACCCAGAGAAAGGACACAGGGAAGAGCTGACTGATATGTGTGCAACTGCTCATCTACACTACCTCAGTATTTAGACACCACTAGTACTACTGACTGGACTCACATTTGACATTTGTTTCCACTAACATGTCATCCAGATTCCTGCATCCACATTTCAGAGTCCTGCAGATGGTGCAAAATGCTGCAGCTCGGGTTCTGACTGGAGCTGGGGAATTTGATCATATTACCCCAGTGTTGGCCTCTCTTCACTGGCTTCCATGTCAGGTTCGTGCTGATTTTAAGGTGCTTTTATTGACTTATAAAATTTTAAATGGAGCGGCACCTTCTTACTTGACAGAGCTGATTAGACTGTATGCACCTTCTCGTGCCCTTCGCTCTCAAGGATCTGGCCTCCTGACTGTGCCTGAAGTCAGGAAAAAGACTGTCGGTGAGCAAGCCTTTTCTTTCCGTGCGCCAACACTTTGGAACAGTCTTCCTCTGGACATAAGGCAGGCATGCTCTGTGGATGTTTTTAAAGCAAAGCTCAAGACCCACTTGTTTACTCTGTGTTATAAGTCGTGATGTGCTTTTACTGTTAATGTATTTAGCTTTTATGTTTTATTGTTTTATTGTGATTGATTTTATATCTGTACAGCACTTTGATTGAAAGCGCTTTACAAATAAATTATTATTATTATTATTATTATTATTATTATTATTATTATTATCCACACTGGAAAGTCACTGGATTGTTGTAAATGTTACTGTTGTGAGTGTAGAAACATGAATTAGTTTAATAATAGGATGTAGTTAATTTCAAATATACATCCATTATAAACCTCCCCTGAATTTATCATTTTTCACGAACAAAACTTTTAATGGTCCAGTTGTTAAGGTCAGATGCAGGAGTTATTGAACTCAAACTTGTGGAGTTGACCTGATAATGGAGTCTGATCACTTTCTCATCATAAATGAACTCTTCCAGAGTTTGCTTGTTCCGGTTGTTTTTTCTTTTTCTTTCTTTCTTTTTTTGTTTTATTTGGGGTTCTTCAAATACAAGTACATTTTAAACAAGGTACAGTGAGATGCATGTATATACTATAAGTTCCTGAAAGGGGAACTGGAAGATGAGTGAATAAATAAATACACACATAACATATGAACTAAACAAGACAAGACAAAGTAACAGGGAAGAAAAACACACACACACACAGAGGATGTCATTTGCTCAGTGTTTTTTTTTTTTTGTTTGTTTGTTTTGTTTTGTTTTTGTTTTTTTACCTATTTATGATGGCTTATTTTTAATAGTTCCGGTGGTTTTTATAATTAAGTGCAATAACTGTGTTGACACCTGCCCAAATAAACCAGTTCAAGGCTAAAACAAAGGCTGCTGGAGTAAAAACACACTTAGACACAGTTGAACTCCAACTGTTGATGCATGATACTTGGACGTGAAACCATTTCCACATTGAAGGAGCCAAATCAAAGAGTTTACTTGTTTGTCCTCTAGGTGTCACTCCTGCTCTGTGTTGAGGCTGTGGGTATTAAGGCAGGTAGTGTCACCAATGACATCAGGTGTGTTCACCTGGAAGGGCTAAAGGGTTTCAGTGCTGTTATGGCCAGTGAATGTTTGGTGTGTGGCTGCGTATGTGTTTTGTACTCTCTCACCCTGTACAAAGGAATGGACTTAATACTTTTTACACCTGAAACAATAAATGTGTGGTTTTCTGTGCATGTGAAGAACTTAACCACAGCTTCTCTTACAACTATCCAGCACCCTAATGGACAGTTAAGTAGTCACAAGAACATCCACCAGGTCACTGGTAGAAGACATCTCAGTAGTTTAAGGAATAGACTGATCTTCTACATGTTTCCATCAGATGTTTTTCTTCACCTCATCCAGGACATGAACAACAGACAGTGCATCCAGAAGGTCCACAGGACCATCAGGAACCCAGACACACCCCATAAACCACCTGTTGGTGCTGCTCCATCAGCCCACACTGCGAGAGCCTCAGAAGTGCAGACTGACAGGAGGATTATCTGGAGAGTGTCCACAGTGTCTGTTGAGGTAAAGGTTCCGTCCTGTGGATTTAAGTGCATATTGATATTAGATTAGATGGACCAGGGCAGGGCTGGACACACTTTTACAGTTTATCAACTACTAATAAGATGACCAAGGCAAAATGATCTACTACAATAAAACAGCATAAATATATATTTGTTTACAGTGTTTAATAAATTTATTAGACCACCACCCAGTGCAAGGCTTATGTCACACTCACCCTAAATGAACAGCATTGGTAATTACATCGTTATCAGTTTTTATTTGTTTCTGTAATGGTTAATACACCAGGATGTAGAAGCTCTTTAACACAAATGATATTTTTAATATTAAAGTATAATTATTATTCTAACCCATGAATAAAAAATGTAGTGTTTTGCAAAAAAAAGTAAAGCGCATTGTTATTTCTACATGAAATGTCACAAGATTTTTATTTATTTGCATTCATGACCAGAAAAATAGAATACAGCAATAACAAACTGACCTGTAAATATAATCACCTCAGTCCAACATATTGTTCTAACTGAATTTAATCTAATGAATCCATATAAATAATGTTTCCTGGATGAAGAATGTTTATTTTCCAAACGTTTCATAGATGTTGAGTTGGTGTTTAACTGTCGGCTCCACTCCACCCAGCTACTTTAACTTGGACTTGATTTTGAGGTAAGTTTAAACTTGGACTGAGTTTATAACTCAACTGTTTGTAAATGTTTGGTATTTTCAGCCAATATAGAATGTGTTTGTCTAAATTCTGATATTAAATATCTGCTAACAGTAAGGATATATGATCAGTCTCTGTGTTGAACATCACTCCTTCATTTCCCTCTGTTATCTGGAGCTGCTGCGTTCAGTTGTAGTCTCTGTTTTTGTAAGGTTAATTCACTTTATTATTCCTGTAAATATCAACTAGCATTAGCACTTAGCACCGAAGGTGCAGTGAGCTGCCATTGAAGGAACTGACAAACCAACTCCAGATGTTAATCACTAGCCTGTTGTTGTGTTAGTCTGTTGTAAAGTACGTGATATGGAATTTCCCCTTGTGGGACTATTAAAGGTATATCTTATCTTATTTCATATCAGCCAGCTCATATTTCTACTTTATATTCAGCTTCATTCATCAGTTCACTAGTCATTTATTTGTGTTGTTTCAGTATTTTTTTTATTAAAACAGTGCAGACAGTATAAACTGAACCCCAATAACATGTTCATTAATGTTAGGTGGTCCAGATGTTGATGAAGATACAACGTGGAAAGAAGAAGAAACATGTGAAACTGTCAGTGCAGGTAAGGGATGTTTTATTTTGTTATTTGGGCAGATGTTGAATATCTGCACATAGGCTATTATTCTGCAAAAATTTTTTGTTCTGTTTTCAGTTGCCATTTTGCGACAAGTGTATTAGACCACTGTGAGGGTCTAGTGAGCCCTCTAGTGACTATTTTATGTATTGCATTCCATGTTGAACATCATCATAATCATCACTGCAGCTGTAGGGGTTATTTTGTTGTTAAGTGCAGTTTTCTAATGACTTGGGTGTTGTTAATTTGTGTATATTTTCCATCCAACCACAGCTGATCTACAGCAGTGTGCGTCTGTGTGGTTGAGGACCATCATTAAAGTGAGTTGACTAAACTCCTGGAGCTCTGCCATCTTTGACAGAACACTGAAGCCACAGTTGGAAACACCAGCATCCATCCATCTACATATACATCACACTGACCAAGGCACCTCATCATGTTTGGATATAAATCTGTTTTGTAGACTTTTATCTGGACTCTGAGACAAATGTGTGTTTTATTTGCCGGTGGATGAAAATAATCCTAAATGTGTTGTTTGACATGTCCACATTAGTGTGTTTGTCCTGTGTGTGGTTCTGAACTCCTGTTTGCTGAATCATCCCAGAACTTTGCCAACTTCTCTGAGCTGATGGAACATGTGACTGTCCAACTGGTGGTGAGTAGAGTTGTGTTGGTGTTTAGTGTTGATGCAGGGACTGGAACCCCAGGCATATATGATGGTGTTGAGGACCTGATGGGACATGTAGACTTGTCCTCTGATGTTCTTCAGATGTGACTGTCCTTCAGCAAAGGGTTTAAGGTCCATCCTGTCCAAGTCTGGCAGATGCACTGTGTGTCAACCAGTCCAAGCAGGTCAGTGTCAGGGTTTCAAACACACACTCTGTCCTTCTTTCATAATAATGTCCGTGAAGAACTGCCTTCTCCATAATGACGACACAATCGCAACCACAAGTGTCAAAACCAAGAGTAGAACTGATCTAATGAGCTAAAAGAAACGGCATTAAAGAGTCCGGCCTCCTTTGTTCAAATAATGTGAACTGTGTCATGGATTTCATTTGTATTGATTATAACCAGTAAATGCACACTGAAACTCAAGATTCAAGGTACTTTATTATCCCCTAGGGGCAAATTATTGTACACGCAGCAAAACAAATGACACAAACAAATGACAAAAAACACAAATCACATACTATCCACTGTTCAGAAGCCTGACAGCAGCAGGAATAAAAGAGTTCTTTTACCTGTTGGTCCTGCTACATAATAAAGGCATAACTGCGACCAGACTGTAGCAGCGTGAACTCCGATCATAGAAGGTGGGCGGAGTCATTCAGGACCAATCAGGCCTTTTTCAGAGTTCTGACTTTTTGCAGGTGTGTAAGATCTTTCGAGGTCACTCCTGTGATTCTGTTACACACCTTTACAATACCCTGGAGTCCGTTTTGATTTGTGATGTTGACTAAACCAAACCAGCAGATAAAAGAAAAGGTTAAAACAGACTCAATAAAACAAGAATAAAAAGTTTTCATAAAAGGCCTGTCGACATTAAAACTCCAGTGCTTGGCGGTTCAAATCCTGGCTCTGACTGTCCACATGTCAAAGTGTCCTTGGGCAAGACACTGAACCCTAAATTACTCCGTGTAGGGCCTAGCAGTGCTGTGCATGGCAGCAGCTGCCCACTGTTGTTTAAGTGTGTGAATAAATAGGTGAATGTAAGGCTTTGTAAAGCACTTTGGACACCGTGAAGGTGTAGAAAATGTGCTGTATAAGTGCAGTCCATTCACTATTTACTATCTTTATCGGTTGGTTCTACTTCCTGTCGCTACTGGATCAACCACCCATTTGCACGTGCGCGATGGTAACTCTGTTTTGACAAATTGCCCAAAATGTGTTGCCAGAGACGTTCAGTCATTCTATGCTGCAGATGACTGTCATTGAGTGGATCATGACTCAATAATTAATACTCGTACTCGCTCTCTTCCTCTTATCTGGGTCCGAGTCGCGGGGGCAGCAGCCTCAGCAGAGAAGCCCACACAGCCCTCTCCCCAGCCACTTCCACCAGCTCTTCCAGGGGAGTCCCAAGGTGTTCCCAGGCCAGCTGAGAGCTATAATCCCTCCAGTATGTCCTGGGTCGACCCCGAGGTCTCCTACTGGTTGGACGCACCCAAAATCAGACACTACAGTGATTGTGTTTTCTGTGGTTTTCATCTTGTTGCGTTTGTGTTGTGTGACATTCATGGATTCTTCAAGGGGTTGTTTTTTCCACGTCTGATTGTTTCATCCATTTAGGTTGAGATCTGGATGTTGTGAAGACGCACAATGATGTCAATTAAAAAGTCAAAGATAATTCACCTCCCACGCATTCAAACTAAAGGCTGTTTATGAAATGGGAGCAGTAGAAAGTCCAGATATTTGGGTTAAAATCTACACAACCACATGTCCACAAACACAACAAAACTACACATCACACAAACACACTGAGGATCCAGACCTGAGTCTAAATCCAGCAAACAGTGGTTCAGTGAATGTGGTGTTGAAGGTGTAGAGGTGGATCAGTTCATCAGAGGAGACTTCATAGAAGGACACAGATCCAGCAGGACAGTCCACATACACTGATACTGTACCAGAGGAGGAGGAAGAGGAGGAGGACTGAGGGAGCTCTGTGTATTTTTTATCATGCCAGACAGTGTAATGACCTCCAGAACAGCTCAGACTCCAGGACTGATCATTTAATCCAAACCCACAGTAATCACTGTCTCCTTTCCTACTGATTCCTCTGTAAGTCACTGATATATTAACATCTCCACTCCACTGGACCTCCCAGTAACAGCGACCAGTCAGACCAGTTGAACACATCACCTGAGGATAGTGGTCAAATCTGTCCTGATGATCATCAGGATATGACTGAACCTCATTCACATGTTCCACCTTCTCGTTGTATTCAGACAGTTTGAGTTTCCTGAACGCTGTGTTTGGATCCAGGGTGAGTTCACAGAAATCTGATGGACAGAAGAAAACACAATCCAGCTGCAGTTATTGATCAATGATCAGCTGATTGACTGACAGTCTGATCACATCACTGGGTTCAATTCAATTGTTATTGATGGATGGATCTTGAGTGAATCTGACTCTGATCAATACTGATCAATAACAGATAAATCCAGTGTTTTAAAGACGAGCACATCTGAGCACATTTTGTGTACAGCCGTGGCTCAGGAGGTAGAGCAGGTTGTCCTATAACTGAAGGGTTAGTGGTTTCGAATCCTACTCTCTCCTAGTCAAGAGAACGTGAAAGACATGTCGTGATGACCCCCCCGCCACCGGTTCGACTGACCCAGACAGTGTGGAGTAGTGGTCAAAGGCACAATGCACTGGCTAGCACACATCAGTCTGCGACTCCCGGCCTGATATTAACACACAATTCTACTACGTTCTTGTACCTCAAGGGTCACCAATCCTGGTCCTTGAGGGCTGCTATCCTGCATGTTTTAGATGTATCCCTCTTCCAACACACCAGATTCAGATGATAAGCCTATCATCAAGCTCTGCAGAAGCCTGATAATGACCATCAGGTGTGCTGGAAGAGGGAAATATCTAAAACATGAAGGATACCGGCCCTTCGAGGACCAGGATTTGTGACCCCTGCTTTACTGCTTTAAGTCCTCTGCACTATTCCTCCCTTCAACCAATTTTCTGGCAAGATTGCTATTCTCCCACAACTCAAAATAATATTGGGCTGCAATATCTATTTTTACACTCTGAAGACTCCCAGATTCAGTGGCTCATTGAAAGGCCCTAACCATCCTCTGAAAATTTGTAAAGTCCTTCAGGATTTCTCTCTTAATTACACTTTGTGTTTTTGAAAACTTATTCCTAAGTGTTTGTTTATTACATGCTAATATCTGCTTTTTGGACACTCATCTCCTATTACATACTTACTACACAGTGTTATATAGAAATCTGAACCATCATTATTTTCACAAACAGACGTTAAATGAAAACAGAATAGTGATTTGATTTTCATGTCTCATTTTCCTTTTCAGAAATAGCAGATATAACATTTACACAGGACTGGAATTTCCTTCTTTGTAAAACAGAAAATGAAATGGTATTGAACCTATTTTCTGTTGACAGAAACACAAAGAATGGGACAAATTCAGCCCCAGGTTTAGATCAGTTCAGTATGTGAACCATTAAAGGAAGTGTTAAATAGAATAAGTTAGACTAAGTATAAAAGTCTGTCAATACATTTAATAAGGCCATCATCTAAACAGTCCTAGAGTCCGTGTCTAGATGTCGAATGGCCCCTGGGACCATCCTGGTATATATTAGAAAAACAGCAAAAGGATTCAAATTGACCAATCAGATAATACTGTCGAGAGTCATTTAATTAATGACCAAGATGATGAAGCCTATCTCCAGTCTGGTTGTTTCATCTGAGTTTATTTCTTCTGATCCTTCTGAGACAAACTTCTGATCCTGATAAAGTTGGCTGTGTTTTTTATATTATTTTTTGTACTTTTAATTCTGTCTCAGACAGGGACAGTAGTGACTGTAAATGTGCATAAAGACACTTGAGGTATGATATGCACTAAATGGTCTGGGACTGGACCTGAGGACTCACTGAGGGTATTTGTGTTCATGTGGTACAAGTTCTCAACAGACAGCAATCAGCTCATCCTCGCACTAAGCTAACTGTCTTACACTTTGGGCACCATAAAGGTGTTGAAAAGCACTATATAAATCCAGTCCATTTACCATAATGTGGAACCAGGTCCCAGTTTGGGTTCAGGTTGTTTTTAACGAATCTAATGAAATCACACTTACGTCGTCTCAGTGTCACCCATCGGACTCCAGCAGGCTTCAACCTGAAAGGAGGAGGAGGGTCAGAGCAGCTGGAAACATGGACATTCCATCACTCTGATCCACTGAAGCTTTTCTGTTCACATCCACTAAATGGTTCCTTCTGAATCACTGACTGTGTTTGTCTTTGAACATGGGCTGGACCTTCATACAGGATGGATCCCAGCTCTGACAGATGGTTCCTGTCAGCTCTACCTGTTCTATCTGCCATTATCTGTGGATGCATCAGCTCAGTCCATACCTGACAGTGTCCAGTCTCCAGTGTGGATCCTCCACAAGAGCACACAGCTCCTGTCCTGAGGCTCCTGGATGGTTGTAGCTCAGGTCTAGCAGTCTGAGATGGGACGGATTGGACTGTAGGGCTGAGACCAGAGAAGAACATCCTTCCTCTGTGATCAGACATCCTGACAATCTGCAACACAAAACATCACATCCATCAACTGAGGATGGAGATGAGTGGAGTTGGAGTCATTGAACAGAGTCTGTGAATGCATGGGACTTCACCAACAGGACTTCAATGTGTAAAGTCTTTGAGTTCCAGACTCTGAACACAGTTGAAGATCAGTAGAACTGGTCTGGAGTTCAACACAAACAACCACTGACAAGTTACATGAATCCAATAACTGGAAAAAACATTAAAATGTGTTGTTTCGTGTTGAATCCTGACCTGAGAGTGTCCAGTCTGCATCCTGGACTCTTCATTCCATCTGACAGTATCTTCACTCCTGAATCCTTCAGGTCATTGTTGCTTAGATCCAGATGTATCAGACTACAGGACTGGGATCTGAGAACTGAGGACAGAGCTTCACAGCTTCTCTCTGACAGGTTACAGCCACTGAGTCTGGACAAAACAAAAGGCATGAGTATAAAGTTATTGATCTGGTTGAAATGATAGATCCATATTTGAGATGTTTGATCAAACTGTTTGTTCTCACAGAGCTTTGTTGGAGGCTTTGACCACTGGCAGCAGCCTCAGAAGAACCTCCTCTGAACCAGAGTATTCCTTCAGGTCAAACACATCCAGGTCTTTTTCTGATGACAGTAAGATGAAGGCCAGAGCTGACCACTGAGCAGGAGACAGTTGTTCTGTGGACAGACGTCCTGATCTCAGGTACTGTTGGATCTGATCCACCAGAGATCCATCCTCCAGTTCATTCAGACAGTGGAACAGGTTGATGCTTCTCTCTGCAGACACATTCTCACTGATCTTCTCCTTGATGTACTCTACAGTTTTGTGGTTGGTCTCTGAGCTGCTTCCTGTTGGTTTCACCAGACTTTGTAGGAGACTCTGATTGGTCTGCAGTGATAGACCCAGGAGGAAGCGCAGGAACAGGTCCAGGTGTCCATTTGGACTCTGTAAGGCCTGGTCCACAGCGGTCTGGTACAACTGGACAGACTTGTCCTTTGATAGTTTAGACCAAACAGATGTTTGTTGTTCTGACAGCAGATTGACTCCAGTGTTGGTGAAGGTCTGATGGACATGAAGAGCAGCCAGAAACTCCTGGACACTCAGATGGATGAAGCAGAACCTCTTGTCCTGGTACAGTCCTCTCTCCTCTTTGAAGACCTCTGTGAACACTCCTGAGTACACTGAGGCTGAGCTGATATTGATGCCACACTCTGTCAGGTCTGATTCATAGAAGATCAGGTTTCCTTTCTTCAGCTGCTCAAAGGCCAGTTTTCCCAGAGACTCAATCATCTTCCTGGTCTCTGGACTCCAGGGTGGATCTGTCTCAGATCTTCCATGATACTTGACATTCTTGACTTTGGCCTGAACCACCAGGAAGTGGATGTACATCTGAGTCAGGGTCTTGGGCAGTTGTCTTCTGTATGTGGTCTTCAACACATCCTCCAGAACTGTTGCAGTGATCCAGCAGAAGACTGGGATGTGACACATGATGTGGACGCTTCGTGACGTCTTGATGTGGGAGATGATTGTGTTGGTCTGTTCTTCATCTGTGAACCTCTTCCTGAAGTACTCCTCCTTCTGTGGGTTAGTGAACCCTCTGACCTCTGTCACCATGTCAACACACTGAGCAGGGATCTGATTGGCTGCTGCAGGTCGTGTGGTTATCCAGAGGCGAGCAGAGGGAAACAGGTTCCCCCTGATGAGGTTCATCAGCAGCACATCCACTGAGCTGGACTCTGTAACATCAGTCAGGATCTGAGTGTTGTTGAAGTCCAGAGGAGGTCGACACTCATCCAGACCGTCTAAGATGAACACCACCTGGAGGTCTTCAAAGATCCAGATTCCTGCTTCTTTGGTTTCAGTGAAGAAGTGATGAACCAGTTCCACCAAGCTGAACTTCTTGTGTTTCAGCACATTCAGCTCTCTGAAGGTGAATGGAAATATGAAGTGGATGTCCTGGTTGGCTTTGTCTTCAGCCCAGTCCAGACTGAACTTCTGTGTGGACACTGTTTTCCCGATGCCGGCCACGCCCTTTGTCAGCACTGTTCTGATTGGCTGATCTCTGTCAGGTGGTGTTTTAAAGATGTCTTCACATGTAATGATTGTTGGTGGTCTGTGTGGGTTCCTGGATGCTGTTTCAATCTGTCTGACCTCATGGTCCTGGTTGACCTCTGTAGCCCCTCCCTCTGTGATGTAGAGCTGTGTGTAGATCTGGTTCAGGAGGGTTTTGGGGTTTCCTGCTTTAGCGATGCCCTCAAACACACACTCAAACTTCTGCTGCAGGTTACGCTTCAGTTCACGCTGACAAACTCCAGACTGACTTCCTGAATGCAGACCCAGATAAAACCATCAGTTTCACAGTAAATCCAAGTATTTTCATCTGTTCAATCTGTACAGAATGGTCTTACTGCGGTGCAGACGCTCAGCCAGCTCCTCCTGCTTCAGCCTCCTCAGGAAGTTCAGTGTGATCTTCAGAAAAGCCTCGGAGCGCCTCCTCTGCTCTTCATCCTCATCACTCAGACTCTCTAAGCATTCTGGGTAATCTGTACTCAGAACCTGGTGGAACTTCTTCAGTTCGTTCTTGACAAAAGTGCAGATGTTCTCCTCCAGCAGCTGGAACACAAAACATGATGAAAGACCCAAAGTCCAACATGGACCAGAGCTCAGGTCCATGTTGGACACAGTGACGTCCACTGGTCTGAAACCAGCAGCAGGAGATGACTGGACAGAACAGATGGACCAGTAGATGTTGGACATGCACACACCTTAAATATGGAGTCCAGCTGAGTCTGATCCTGTAGACCAGTGGGAACCTCTGAGCTCTGCTGCTCCACTCTGTGGACCAAACATCAACAATGAGTTCACATTATGTCTGTCCACACTGACACCGACAGGTGGACACACCTGGACGTCAACATGAGTCAAATGACCCCCTGTAGTGGGACAGGTGTCCTGGTCCTGCTGATCCCACTGAGAATCAACATGTGAGTGAGTCTGAAGCTTCACACTCACTGTTTGAGTTGATCAGCAGGTTTAGTTTAGTTCAGTTTATCAGGATCCCCATCAGAAACATCATGGCAGCAGGACTGAACTGAGTTAGTCTCATAGAAATGTCATTTCAGACACTGAAGAAGATTTACTGAACAGTCAATTCAAGACTAAACAAAAGGACACTTGTCAGTAGGGATGGGAATCAAGAACGAGTTCTTTTTGAGAATAGGTTCCCAGTAGCTCAATTTCTTGGAATTGTTTGCCTGTTTAATGATTCTGCTTACAGATTCCGCCTTCAGTGCACATGCATGTTACATCACATGTACATTGCGTTGTTTTGGTTTAGAACGTAGCCAACATGGCGTTGAGACAGAAACGCTCAAAGTCTGTCTATATTTGAGGTGTACAGTCGACACCAGGCCCACTGGAACACTGGCATTTCTTTAAAGGGTGGAAAGCCCTCCAATAGGGTGAAACATTTGTCCCTACCATGCAGTTCGTTTGCAGGAGTGTCACATGTTTGATACGCTACGTAGTGATGCTTGTGAATCTAGCGGTAGAGCAACCACCAGGGTGTCATCTGGGCCCAGTTCTAGGGGGGCAACAAACATCCTGCCCCCTCAAATAAAAGTTTTTGAAGGTAGGGAAAAGGAAAATGAGGTGCACAACAGCGGGACACACAGAGGAATTAGTAAAGCGTGTTAAGTTTCACTTTCACTTGGTATGGTCTGGTGTGACCCCTGAACCGGCCCAGCGTCATCTTATTATTTATTCATACTGTATATGTTATTTTTTCTGTGCAGAGATGGAAATATAATAGACAGTCCATGCAAACAAACCCATTTGTACTCCTTTATTCCCTCACCCAGTTAGAATCAATAAGAGAACTGATAAGGAATTGGATCGATAAGCAAAATCTGTAATGGAATCTGAATCGTTAAATTCTTATCAATTCCCATCCCTACCTGTCAGCCAATCAGAATGACTAGTAACCATGGAGACATCTGTCAGGAGGTAACATGAGCATGATAGCAGCTGGGGTGTCTATTTATTTGACACTGATGAAACCTTTTGACAATATATGATGTGAAAGATCGGAGCTGAAAATGAATACGTCATAAACCTTCAAACTAAAGTTAGCATTTAATGTGTATTCAAGGAACAGTCAACACATCTGACATTTACATCAAACTTACGTCTCTGCAGAAAACCATGGTGGGTTCCTCATTGACTGGTCACTCCTGAAGGACGCAGAACTGGATCCAGGTCTAGGATCAGGTCCAGAGGACTCTGGTCTGTAATAAATCCTGGTCATCAGGAAAACAGAGGGTTTAGTTTTCAAACAAACAGTAAGAACATGATCAACACACTGAAGATCAATAAAATATGAAATGTTTCAGATCAAAAAACTCAGGTGAAACTAAAAATCGTTAGATCAGGATAATTTATTTCATTATAAGTTAATCAGGTCATTAATTATTGTCATTAATTATTGAGTATAAATGAATAATGATATTAATGTATTTTCATCAGATGTGTTTGAGTCCAACCAGGTGAATCTAATGACAGACTGTTTGTACCCGTGTGTCCACAGCCAACCATCAGATTTCCACCCAGCTGATGGGTAGACCTACTGCTGTATGGAAACATGGCACTGAAAACTGAACACAGAACACTGTCCATCACAAGAAGGAATCCAAACCCAGTTTCCAGGTGAGTCCTGGAGGATCTGTTCATCCATGTGTCTGTGGTCAGATCAACATTTACATACAAGTGTTTTTGTGTCGCACTGGGGTATAAAGGTCTGTTTGTTTCTGAATGAGGACGACGTACTCTGGCTCTGATGAACTTCTCTGTTTGAAGTTAATAATATCTGCCATGGAGCCATCACTCTTCATGGACACACAGCTGGGTTCAGGTCCAGGTCTATAAACAGTGATGTCATTGGTTTTAGTGCTGAGCTCTGACATGGAGAACAGTGATGGACAGATCCAGATGGTGGTCTCACCTCTGAGCTATGGGGGATCTGTCAGGTCCAGGTCCTGGGGGTGTCCTGGTGGTGGTCTTTGGGGGAGGGGCTCTCTTCTCTCTGTCCTCACACCGATCCATTCTACTGAATCCACATCAGTCACACAAACACTGAAAACACAGCAGAGTTTGAGACGTGGTTATATGATGGAGAAGCATCTGATGTGGACCAGCGGTTCAGAGATAAACCAGACTCAGGGTTTTGGACCAAGACCTGCATCCCACATCTCATATGGTGTGTGTTTAATCTAGACGTGACTTAATGAAGTTAATTGTTGGTGTTGGTTGTGGTGTGAGTTGAAGTGTAATGACTGACACATGTGGGTGTGTTAGGCTATGTTCACACTGCAGGCCTTAATGCCCAATTCTGATTTATTGCTCACTTCCATTTTTTTTTTTGGCTGTTCATATTATATTTTTAAATGTGGCCTGTCTACAGATGGCTGTTTGAACAACTCACGCCCCTAAAGTGACCTGCATGTGCAGTTGATCATTAATGACATCACGCACACGCTGGTGTTTACAGAAGTGACCATGGCAGTAACCAGTGGACTTTATGGTTTAATGTTAAAAAGAATGTGTGGCGGCAGCCGACAAATTTGTGAGCAGGTGATATTAAACAGGAGGAAGAGGAGAAAGAAAATGAATATTTCAATGATATCTCTATATGGAGCAATAGCTGCTACATCATACAGAGGAGTATGTGGACACGGTGTCGTCTCGAGGCACAAGACACGTCATTCAGGAGACCCATCTCGTTGAAAAAGCGAGTAGGAGTGGGGCTATATTGGTTAGCAATGGGGGCGGGTTAACCTGGCCAATCTGTCTGGCATTGTGAAGTCCTCCGTCTGTGTAATGTGTGTCATGATCCCTAATAACATAAAAAAGTCACATTCAATGTGACCTTGCTGTTCAGATTGTGATCACATTTTTAAAAATCTGATATGTATCCGATTCAGTACCACATTTGAAAGTGGCTCAAATCTGATTTGAAAAGATCAGTTTCCATGGGACTTGTGCTGTTCACACTATCATGAAAGAATCTGACCTGAGTCACATAGGGGGCAAAGAGTTGGATTTGGGCCACATTTGCCTGCAGTCTGAACATAGCCTTAGTGACTGTTATAGTTCTACTGTCAGACCACTAGATGATGACCTGGAGCTGATGATGTGCAGTAAAGTGAAGGAGAAACAGAACTGACGCTCGAAGTCAATGAAGAAAATACATCAGGAAATACTGAAGATGAACTGGTAGAGTCTACTGGTTTACAGTCTCTAACCCAACAACATGTCCTGAAGGACTAAACCAGTCCAGAGCAGAGGTTACATGACCAGAGGAAAGGGTTGAATCACCTATAAAACAGAAACAGTAGGTTGTGATTCAGAACAGTGTTCACTGCTCATGTTCCCCCACTGGAAGCCTGGATAAAAGCTTTAAATACTAATGTTCTGTAGGATTAAGTGTCTGAACTCACATGACTGTGGTTTATTTGGACGTAACAGCTGTGTGATTTATCTGGACTAACTCAACTGTGTAGAGGAACAGAAAGCCAGCACCAGGCCACAGTGTGACTTTAACAGATTTTGTGGTGTTTTTGTCACATGATGCTGAAACTGTTGAGTCTGTGCTGCTCATTAAAAGCAGATCTGGATCGGCCTGTATCCTACCTCATATTATTAAAGTCAGAACTTGGGTCTATAGGATCCAAAATATAGAACAAATAGTTCTATTAATTCTAGGCTGAAGTTTCATCTTTATTGTCAGACTGAAATGGACAGTGAAGCCACATTTTACACCTGGTGTCCTACATATTTAATTTCCAGCTGTTTAAAGATGTTCTGTAGCTTCGATTTTTGAGCTTCAGCCATGGTTTGAGTGTTTGGAAGTTATTTCTAGTGTATAAACCAGGCATGTCCAAAGTCCGGCCCGGGGGCCAATCACGGCCCGCGGTCAGATTTTATACGGCCCACAGCTTGGGTTTTAGAATGTATTATTTATGGCCCGCTTGGACTGTTGAACCGAGTACATGAATCATAAAAGGTTCAAAATGCAGTTTCTCCTTTCACCTCATGGTGGCAGCACCACTCTAACTCTATCTGGCTCTGTGACCTCGCCGTGAACCCTTTTCGCTAATTTCTAACCACGGCACCTGTAAATAAAAAAACAAAGTTGACAGTGAGGGCCGCCGCTTCCAGGAGAGATGGGACTTATAATTTTTTTTCACAGAAAATCAAGGCGATTGTGTTTGCCTAATTTTTCAAGAGACTGTTGCCTTGTTTAAGGAATTCAATGTAAAGAGACACGAGCAGACAAAACATGCTAACACATACGACAAGCTAGCAGGGAGTGAAGCAAATTCAAGCTGCTTTAAACTCAACAGTGACTCTTCATGTGAACCTGGAGTTCGATGAATTCGCCACCAAGGCAAGCTACCAATTTGCCAGGTTAGTTGCCTCTAACTGCTGGTGTTGTGTACTTGTAGATGTGACACAAAATATTACTTTCTGAATGATTTTGTGAAAGACAAGAGTAAGAGTCATATGTTTTCATCTTAAATGTTAACAGACTTTGCATTACTGAGTAATATATGAGTAATGATTACTCATATAAGTAATGTTTAAAATGAATGTGGGGTTAAGATTTTTACCAACTTGGAAGTTTAAGATACTCCACACAGTTTGTTCTATGTTATCTGACTCCAGATGTAAAAGGAAGGCAGATTTTTTTTTTTTTTTTTTTAATTTGTTCAGACCTGAGTGGCCTAGATTTAGTTACATTGCCATTTAAAAAAATGATATTGTGACAATGAAAATTAAATTGTTGTAGAACAGCGTTTTTATATGTAATTTTTACTGTTTAAAAAACATCCGAAGGGACCACTGGCCCCTGGCAATCTCCACATTATCAGATCTGGCCCTCTTGAAAAAAAGTTTGGACACCCCTGGTATAAACACTCAGTGCTGGGCAAGCTACTTGGAAAATCTAGTGAGCTAAGCTACCAGTTACACTGTCATGAATGAAGCTTCACTACACAGAAGCTACCACCTAGTCAAATGTAGCAAGCTAAGTTACACAAACACCACAGAAGTAGCTCACTACATGTGAAGCTACTTTAAGTAGCAACTTAACATGGTGATAAACATAAGAAACTACATGTTTAAATTATCAAATACATCCAAAGTCGATTCCATTGGGTTATCAATATGCCAGAGTAAGTATAATTAAAGACCAAAGACCAAAAATTACTGGCCAGTTACTGACATCTGCAGACCAGGATGAAGTTAACAATGCTCATTACAGTCCAGTTGGAGTTCAGACTCACATGGAAGTTGAGGGCAGTAAACCAAGTACTTTGGGTGGTTGTGCAGACAGGGGACTCACTAAAAACCAGGCGTTTCACCCAGGGGTGGAGCTCTATGTCCTGCACCCCTCACATCGTGGACAGTGCATTTTAAAGTTTATCTGATAGGTTTAGTAGTGTGGAAGAGAATAATTTATTTAAGGTGAAATATGAACAAGGATGCATTGTCAACTTCAGATTTAAGAATTTTATTTAAACAAATGTTCAAAAATAACTGTAACCCGATGTTTACGTCATGTTGAATACATTTCCATTCATTCAGCTGTTTGTGTGATCAGTAAAACCCACAAACTGCTCCTGATCAAGTCAGGATCATTTTATAATAGTGAGCAAATACTACCGATGGATTTTTGGGTAAACTAAATAGAGTAGTCTGACATGTCACTGTGTCTAAAACAGGGTGTTTTACTGGACTACTTTAAAAAAAAAAATAAGAAAGCCAATATTGAGATTATACCCACTTCTCCAGGGACCACTACACCACTGATAAACTGGTTCCTTTAGTGCAGTGTTTGTCAGACTGGGGGGTGTGAAGTCTTTCAAAGGGGGTCATGGGATCAGTCCTGGATGTTTTTTTGTTCTTTAGGATAGAACATGTATCAGGTGGAACTAATGTTTTAGCATTGGAGCACCCTGGACTCATTTTATGGACGTCCACCAAACCAATCTACTGCCATGGTGATCTGTCACTAGACTAGACACAGAGTTTAGGTTTGGACAATGGACAAGGACTGGACTGGAAAAGACACATGGACACACAGGTTTGTGTTTTGAACCAGTTTGGACTTTAATGCTCTTAGATGTGCAATGGGAACGGGCTCATTGTAGCCACTGGTATTGTCAAAATGTTCATTTTTGTTACCAAAATTTTTTTGTTCTAAAAAAAGTAACTTTATTGTCATAGTTGTAAGATAATTGCACATTTCCTATTTTATTCGGAAAAAAATACTGTCTCAGTGAGCAGTCTGGTTGAGTTTATTTAGCAAAAATCTAAGTTATTTTTAAGAAGGGAACCAGCTGTAGTGCTCTTTACTGTGGGTTTGGCAGCTCTGAAAAGAGCCTTTGTGGTGATCAACGTCCACATACCTCAGGCAACAACCATCGGATGTTCTGCAGAACACTGGTTCCCTCTGCATGTAACTGAACACTGTCTTCTGACAGGTGCGCGGTGCGAGCCTCATTTCCAACTCTGCCATGGAAACTCAGCCCCACACGATGCACCTGGTCCACTCCATACCCTGTCTGCTGTCTGCTCACTGGTACCGCCAGCAATGACACGGGAGGATGTCGGGGAACAGAAAGTGGGGAAAAGCTCCATCACTGCCCAGATTTCACTCTGCGGTCCACAAGCATGAGCACGGCACCTCCAAGAATGTGCACGATGACGTTCCAGTAAGACACGCCCACTCCGGCGAAACATCTGGTTTATAGTGAGTCCTGTGCAGACAGGGTGTGTGCCCCATTCCGAACAATCTGGAGTCCTTTGTTGTGCATTATATAATTACATTTTCTAATCTACAAACTGCTTCTCCACTGTGTTAACACATATAAAAATAGCGCCTGTGGTCGTTACCATGCTACCTGATCAATAAAAGAGTTAAGCTACTGAAACGTTACTTGATTCAGGAAATAGTGACGTTACTGCCAAGCTGCTGAAAATTAAAGTTAGTTACTAGTGTCGCTACTTGTAGCGACGCTGCAGCTCAACACTGGAAACACTTGGGTGTTTGGTGGCTCAGCACAATGATCTGAGGCTGAGAGAAAGGGTTCAGCTACAGTCACAGACACATCAACAGGAAACACTTTGAACCACATCACTTCTGTTTTTTTAAGCAACTGTTTCTGTGGTGCAGCATCAAATTAAATTTGGATTCTCGCAAGTTGCCAGTACAACACACGGCACAGTACAATCTAAATAGTACGGAGGAGTTTTCTGGCCATACTGAGGATAAAATCCCTGACCCTCAGTAACATCATCAGTCAATGACAACAACACTGAGTTCAACCACTGAACTTCACATGAGCTTCTGCTCTGAGGACTCATCTCATCACAGTTACTTCAGACAGACGTAATCACATCAATAAATGTCATCAAGTTTCTACTGAAATAAAGAAATGACAGTGAAGAAGATGAGTCAAACAGGTCAAACATTACCTTCATGTAGAGACTCAGAGATTTGGAGCTGCTGCAGTTTGTAGACGACGTGAAAATGAAACCAACATGAAGTCCTAGAGCAGGAGGAGGGGCAGGATGGAAATATGTTTACCACAGTTTCTACTGTCTTCACTTCATGGTGTCATATGAACTATTGTGTGTCCAACTTTACTTCCAGTTCTATCACATTCAGAACCAAAACTGGATGAAACAAACTGAATTCCTGATGAAGACAACAGATCTTCAATATTCATTATTATTATTATTATTATTATTATTATTATTATTATTATTATTATTGTTATTATTATTGTTATTGTTATTATTATTATTGTTATTATTATTCCATCCTTTATTTAATCAGGTGAAATCTGCACTGAGATGAAAATGTCATTAAGGACAGAACCAACACCTTTCCTACATAAATGAGTAAATAGAGGGTGTATTTGGGTTCAGTGGTACAGAGCATTCCTCAGCTGTGAGTCTATAACAGGGTTGACCTTTGACCTGTTTCTTATTGTTTTCTAGTGCTGGCTGTGGTGTGGTTGTGTTGCAGATTCCAGTGCAACAAGTTGAGGCTTGTTAGTGGGAAATCAGAGGCCAGTGTGATTAATCATCCTGTCCACGGTTTATTGAAGCCACGGCTGAAACTGAGCAAAAACCAGACCGTTTCTCCTCCAAAACCGAGCTACAGCAGAACCCCTCTATAACTGCATGTATTATATGTATCGTTTGACTTTAACTGATGTTAGTTCAGTCAGTCTAACCCAGTGTTTCTCAGTGGGGGCGGTACTGCCCCCCAGGGGGCATTGGGACACCATCAGGGGGCATTTGGAATGAGAAAGCTGTGAGAAGAGCACTGAAACTGAAATGGGGGGCGTTAGTCTGTATAAGTATCAGTATCAAGTAGCATGTTATGTCAATGGCAAATTTCTGTGACCCCCCTGCTCCTCCGCAATAAGGTAGGTTGCGGGACTAATCCCCCCACCCCCCATTCTTCTGTGGTAATGTCCGTCAGCATTACCTATTCTACATATATAGGCTCTGTCGGGATGGACATGACAAGGAGGATGATAATGATGAGGTAAGGGGTCGGTTACCTATGGAGCGCTATAATGCCCCCCCCCCTCACCCCCCCCCCCCCGGCAAAAAATTTTTTTAGTGGGGGGGCAGGAGGCTCATGTTGACGTAAAGGGGCATTTGTTCAAACAAGGCTGACAACCAGTGGTCTAACCTATGTTAGAATATTTCCTGCAGTAGTCAGACACATTTACAGTCTGGTGTCCAGGTTCATCACCTCCTACAGATACTTTACCTTAAGCCAGAAAAAAACCTCCAGATACTGCTTTTGGACTTTATCATGATAACGATCACCTGTTCACATCTTCATCAAACTTAGGTTGTAATAATCTAAACATAAAAATAAATGCACAGTGTTTAATCAAGTAACATCAGGTTTTCATAAGGGATGACCCCCCACCCCCCCCCGAAACCCCAATGACGACTCTGATACTGAGAAACCTGTTTTTGTTTTTAAAGAATCTGAAAAGTGAACTCATACAGATTAGAAGTTTGTGTTTGTCTGACACCTGGTGGTCATTTTACAAACTGCAACATTATCCACATGGTTTTTCTTCATCTCATCCAGGACATGAACAACAGGCAGTACATCCAGAAGGTGTTGAGGAGGAGTGAATGAGAGGACTCACATGCACGGTGCCGAAGGGAGTAACAGGTTTCATTAACAGAAAAGAAAACATGGGTGAAAAACTAAACCTGAGGGTGGAAGAAAACACCAAGTCCGCAGCATGGAAGGATTAGGTGGATGATGGGAGGCAAAGTCTGGAAGAGTCCATGGAGGTACAGAGGTGTGATGACTAACAATTATCTGGGACCGGAGTGGACTGTGACAGAAGGACCACAGGACCATCAGAACCCAGATCATAGTTTAGTTTATTGTCTATTTGAACCTAATCCAGTGGTGATACTGAACTCGTCTCATGTTTTGTTCTAGTAGAAAACCTCAGCTTGGACTAGGGATGTAACGATATGAAAATTTCTTATCACGGTTATTGTGACTAAAATTATCACGGTTATCATTATCGTGGTATTGTTGAAATGTGCTCAAAATGTTCAAAAGTACTTATACATACACATTTTGAAATAAAACCAAAACTAATAAAATAATAGGCACAATGTACTTTCTGTTGGCAGAAACATTCAAATATTAACATGTAAACATCCAACATGCAATTGTGCTCTAAAGATGGCACCTTATGGCCACTATTTGACCATTTTCCAGATAAAGTTTGAGTTGTTTTAGTTTCTTTTTCATTGATAGATAAATATAGTCTCTCTCTGTGCACTTGGACCGGGTCTCTCTCTTCCTCTGTCTCTCTCTTTCTGTCTTTGTCTTTCAAAGTGCGGGAATCAAACACGATTATCATGATAATTAGAATTTAAACTGTAATACTAACCGTCAGGAATTTTACCGTGGTTTATCGTTATACCGGTAATTGTTACATCTCTAGCTTGGACAGTGACCTTCCATCTTCTTCTGGATCATCTTCCACAGGTTTCCATCAGGTTTCAGTTTTTTTATCTCACCGACTGATCGGCTATGAGCTACTGTGAGGGCGCTGTGTCCAGCCTCTTCCTCTTCATTCACAATTTCTTCAAACATCTTCTCAGATGAAACTACAGGTCGGATTAATTTTGAATTTTATATTTTTCTTCTTTGAAACAATGTCTACAAAGTTTGTTCACAGTTTTGAGAAATTTTGATCTTGGAATTTTTGAAATATTCTAAATGTTCCTTTCCTTCTAATGGTCTGTATTTTGGTGGTTTATAACAGGGTATTCAAATCTGGTCCTCGAGGGCCGGTATCCTGCATGTTTTAGATATTTCCCTCTTCCAGCACTCCTGGAAGCCATTACATCATTATCAGGCTTCTGCAGAGCTTGATGATGAGCTGACGATTATTTGAACCAGGTGTGGCTGGAAGAGAGAAATATCTAAAACATGCAGGATACCGGCCCTCAAGGACCGGATTTGAATACCCCTGGTTTAGAACATGTAAATGGTATCAGATATCAGTCTAGTTCCTATTGATCACGGATAGAAGTCATATATGGACTGTGATTGGATAAGTTGAGTTCTCCTCCAGTGAAAGTCCCGCCCACTTCTAATGTTAGATTGATGTGCATCCAGAACCACAGGACTGGAACATAGAACAGAACCAGGACTGGAGCATAGAACAGAACCTGACAACCTCACACATTCAACTGGTTCTGATCCACATAGAACATGACGCTGACGTACGGGGACTGTTTTCTTTTTTTCTTTTTTTTTTGTGCAGAGTTGTACATTTACTGGATGTCTTTGTTTAGAGCAGTCTGAAGGATGGAGGTCAGACCCTGTGATAAGGCAGATGAAATGATTCGCGTCCTGATAAACCTTCGTAGAGCTGGAATGACAAATATCACATGTGACTCAGGAGGGTTTGTCATCAGCTTCAGATTAAAAAGAATGACTTTTACAGATGGAAAACATGGAGGACAGCGTATTTCATTGACTAATCTTGTCTCTTTTAGATTATATTTTTTTGTCAAAGTCTAGTTTGTAAATTTACATATTGTCATGCAATTTAATTTTGTTACACAAAAACAAAGACAAAAAGTAGTATTTTACTGGTCTGATCTCAATGATTAATTGTTAATATCTTCAGCGTAATTTGTAAATCTCACAAATTCGGGAGGGACTGGACTCTTTAGAAGCCTGTTTTTGCCATATGTTTGACACCCCTGCTTTATAGTGTTATATTATAGTATAGCATTAACTCTATTCAGTGTTAGAAAGAATTATATGGATAGTGTTAACTTTTGATACTACGCATTAGTGATGTATAAATTCAACACTGACCTTTATTAAATTTCAACTGAGTTGCAGCAATTTCCTCTTAGTATGAAATATTTAACACTTTCAGAAGTGTTGTTTTAATGTAGCATGGATCAATATATACTCATTCAAAGTGTAGAATTAACCCTATGGGTGTTGAATTAACACTGCTGATTGTTAATTTCTGATGTTTATTACACCCCACCCCCCGAAGGGGAGGCAAGGACTAATGTTTTTTGGTACAGTTTGTTTGTTTACACTTTAGCAACAAAACTATTGGTGTAATTCACACTAAACTGGGTTTATAGATTACCAGTGACCTAGAACAGATGTGGTTACATTTTGGGAAAAGTAGGTAAAAGTTCACATTTTTTAGTTAATTTTTTGAACCGTTTTTTTTTTTCCCCCCGTTTACTTATAACAGGCGAAACATATGCTGTCTATGTCTATGCTGACATCAGCTGGATCGATGCCAAAATAAGCTACAATACATGTGAGGGGTGGGGTTTGTTGTACTCGGAACCACACAAATAAATACAACACATCACAGCTCGTCGTCATACGTCTCCTGCTTTAATTTGGGGTTTATTACAGTGAACGTTAACAGTGAATAAAATCCGTAGATTTGTAAACATCTCCTTCCCTTTTCAACGGTAAAGAAAAATAAAAAAAGCACCACTTCGGGACGAGCAACACTGGCAGGGAACAAACGACATTTCATGCAGTGAAAAGTGAGTTGGATATTTCAGTTATTTTGTTCCCACATCAGATCGATAATCACTGTAAATCAAAAAGAAAATGCACAAACTTTCAACTTAATCTGCAGCAAAAAGTTAAAGCATTTTATGGCACATTTGAACAGACAGATGGCGATAAATTCAACATTTCAGATCCACTTCAGGTCAATATTTTCTACCTTAAATGTATAAATAGCATTTTTGGCATAAAACTCTTCATATATTTATATAACTTTAATGCCATTTCATGCATTTCTTAACATTATGGCATATTCACCTAAATGCTGCTCATTTACAAAGTCTGATCTTACGTGTGTTTTGTGGTTCGTGTTGGATTTGTGTCGATCTGTGACTAATAGAAAGGTTTGGATGATAATTATAATCTAACAAGGACACAGCGATTAAGACTCATAAGCTGAATACATATTCTGTACAATTCAACAATAAATACTGGAGGTGTGGACGAATACAGGTGAACATTAAACAGGGTGGGTTTGAGTTCCAGGCAGTGACTACGACACGAATATAGATGTGAAATGAGGTGAAGGTGAAGCGAGGAGGCAGTGTTTTAGGGTCTGATACTGCTCTGTTTTCCTTATTCATAAGACTTTCCAGTAAATAGTCATAAACGGAGTCAATAAGAGGCAGGTTAATGTCATTATACAGAGAGAGAGTGATCACTTCAGGAATCAAAAGTATGAATGGAAAAGGATGGATGTAAATGTAAAAAAAGAAAAGAAAGTTTTGATTCGACCTTTTACTGTTTGGATTTTTCAGGAGTAACTCACTAGAGCTGAATGTGGAGAACCTGGAACCTCCCTCCAAACGCACAAAAGCAGCTGATGCACAACCAACGCACCCATCTGCAGCTCCTCAGGTCAGTCTAAGGCTACGTTCAAACTGCAGGGAAATGTGGCCCAAATCAGATTTTAGTGTCCACATGTGACCTGTATCTGATCTGTTAAAGGCAGTTTGAACAGCATTAATCTGACCCAGACCACTTTCATATGTGGTCCTAAATCTGACCCAGACCACTTTCATTTGTGGTACTAAATCTGATACAGACCACTTTCATATGTGGTCCTAAATCTGATCCAGACCACTTTCATATGTGGTCCATAACCTGGCCTGGACCACATTCATATGTGGTCCTAAATCCAATACATATCTGATATTTTCCAATGTGACTTCAGTCTGAATATCCAGGTTGCATTTGTCTGTCCTTTACATCATTTATATGTGACAAACGTCACAATTCTGCGTCCCTGGAGGAGCGGAGAAAAAAAAAAATTCCTTCCATAAACAGTGTGTGTCTGCATGGTCACGCATTCTGTCAGGACCTCTTTTGCGCATTCAATTCGTACTCAAAACTGATAGAAGTCACATTTAACCCATCAATGCCCAATGCTACTTTGGTGGCAATTCCAAAATATTTTTTTCTCTATATTTAACTTTTCTTCAGTGATTTATCGCCATTTATTACGACATAATCCCCTGTATTTTACGTTTTTTCAGTGAACATCAGGTATTTTCCTATATTTAATTTACTGATCATGTAGATGTTCATAAAAGCTCAGATTAAATTTCATGGTTATTATTTCAAAAACAGAGAAAACTGAAGCAAAAGTGTTTTTTTCAGCTAAATATAGCATTAACCGAACATAAACCTAGTGTGTCCATCCACTGCCATTGATCCAACTCCATGGGTTTTACTGGTGAATCAATGTTGTAGAAGATGACAATGTTTCCATGGTAACTACGGAGCCTCTGAACGTCCAAATGGGTCATATCTGATGACCATGAAAAAATGAAGACCTGTATTTGAAACCAATTATTGACATGGATTGATATAATTAGTGGATCAGAAGTTATTAAACAATTTAGATCAGTAGAGGGTTTAAGTCGTCGGTGGCTGTTTGGGTCTTTAAGGGTTAATGTGGAATATGAACAAGCACACAAAAAAATTGAATTTCACTAAAAAATCCAAATTGTGCATTAAGACCTGCCTTCTGAATGTAGCCTTAGTTTGATACACGATCATTTAATGCAGGGATGTCAAACTCATTTTAGGTCAGGGGCCACATTGATCTGAAGTGGGCTGGTCTAGAAATATATTCAACTGTTTTAGGGTGAAAAACAATTAAAATTACTTTATGAACATGTAAATAATCTGAGTTACCGTGTACAACCTGAAGTTTCTTCAGAAAAATAAGTGCAATTTTACGACAGCATATTAGGGCCACTGGAAAAATAAAAATACTTGTCACTAGGAGAATAAAGCCATAATATTATGAGAATAAAGTCACTTTAAAAAAATCCTGATAATTTCATGAAAATGTTGTACTTTTATGAGATTAAAGTCATAATATTTTGAAAATAAATTTGCAATAGTGCGATAAAAAGTCATTATTTATAAATTGTTAGCCTTAAGCCTTGTTGATGATAGAGTTTATAGCGAATGCAACAAATGAAGCGTCAACTTTCATTTCTGTTGGAACGGACGGCTAATGCTAATGTGTTGATGGTGGGTGGGGCTAATAGGCTCAGTATTTGGCCTTTGTGCGTAAACCCCAAATGAAAGTAGAACCTCAGAGTTAAGTTCTCCATTATGCGACAAGTGGGTACAACTTTATTCTTGTAAATTATATTTTTCCTGCCTGTTTTTTAATTACGACGGTTTTCACATAATATTATGGCTTTATTCTCAAAATATGACATTCTCATAATATTAGGACTTTATTCTCGTAAAAATATGACTCTTTTTGTATTTGACTTTATTCTAGTAAAATTACAGGTTTTATCTCGATATTTTCTGACTTGTAGTGACAAGTGTTTTTTTTTTTTTTTTTAATGTGGCCCTAATATGCTGTCGTACAATTACAACAATATTATGTGCCAGCTTATTAATAACACAACTTCCAGATCAGAATATTGTTAAAATTGCACTTTTTTTTTTTCTTTGGAAATTTCAGGTTCATATTTTTTCAGGTTATTCTCATTTTATTGTGAAAAATGTAAATGTTTTCTTAATGTAATTTTACTTTTTCACATTAAACCAAGGATCAAATTTGGGGTTGTCATTACCTGAACTGAAACGGCTCAGACACTATTATTATTATTATTAATAATGTTTAATGTCGTCAGTGTCTTTTTTTTTGCACAAATTCATCCCATGGATCATTTGGGGGCCAGTTTTGACCCATGGACCGTATGTTTGACGCCCCTGATTTAAAGTATTTGCATGAGGTCATTACAAATAAGGGACAGGGGTGAAAATTCAGACTCGTGGATCCTTGGTTTCTGATCTCACCGTTAAAGAGCGTTTGAAGACCAGACCACGTAAAACTATTTTAATCCACATTTTCTTTGGATTTACACTTTTATCAGGTTTCTGTTAAAGGCTTAATATGTAACATTGTCCTAAAAAGATGATGTTTAAACTCTCACAATAATAATCCTCAGTCGTCACCTCTGTTCAGGATGTTTAAGGGAGTCGACCTTTGTACCTTCAGCCAGTCACAGCAGAGCAATAAAAATACCTCAGATTTAAAACGTAACTGCAGTGAAACAATCAGAAAATCAGTCATTCCCACCTGATGACTCCACAGTCTCAGTGCGGATCTCAGATTGTCTCTCTGACATATCTGCATGGATGAAAGCCCATCACCTTCAGCTGAACCTGTCCAAAACTGAACTGCTGGTCTTCCCAGCTAAGCCAACCATACAGCTGGACATCTCCATCACTATTGACTCCATACCTCTGGCTCCTACCAGTGTAGTACGTAACTTGGGAGTCATGATTGATAATCAGTTGACCTTCACGGATCACGTTGCCTCTGTCACCCGATCATGCCGTTTCACTCTGTTCAACCTAAGAAAGATCAGGCCATACCTAACCGAACAGGCCACCCAGCTCCTGGTGCAGACTATGGTTATCTCCCGTCTTGACTACTGCAATGCTCTTCTAACGGGCCTCCCAGCTTGTGTTGTCAAACCACTACAGATGGTCCAGAATGCAGCAGCGCGTCTGGTCTTCAATCAGCCTAAAAGGGCACATGTCACCCCCTTACTCATTGAGTTACACTGGCTACCCATAGCTGCCCGCATCAAATTCAAATCTTTAATCCTAGCCTACAAAATTCTCCGTGGGTCTGCTCCTGTCTACTTAGGTGCACTAATAAAAGCTTATGTCGCCCCACGACCACTCCGCTCGTCTGGGGAACGTAGTGTGGTGGTCCCCAGACCTTGTACAAGACAATCCAGGCTCTTTTCATGGGTCGTTCCACGTTGGTGGAACGCTCTACCAAGTGCTACAAGAACAGAGTCATCCCTGCCTATCTTCAAGAAGCTCCTGAAGACCCAGCTCTTCCGAGAGCACCTCCTGTCCTAGCACTTTCAAACATTCCATTTTAAATATTCTAATAAGGTTTTTCCCAGGACAACCACAGATTCTTTCACGATTATCTCTGGACCTGCTGCGGTGGTCCGGCCTCTTCCCTGCCCTCATCATCACCACTCACTTATCCTCAACCGCCTCCATGTGTCTCCCCCTACTCCCCCCTTCTCCCCCTCTCCCCCAGTCCCTATCTCTATCGCTCTCTCTTTTTCCCCTTCTCTACTCTCTCTCTTTAACCCCAACTGGTCAAGGCAGACGGCCATCCTCCAGGAGTCTGGGTCTGCTCGAGGTTTCTGCCTGTTAAAGGGAAGTTTTTCCTTGCCACTGTCACCAGTCACAAGTGTTTGCTCCTGGAGGATTCTGTTGGGTTTCTGTAAATTGACTTAGAGTCTGGTTTTGACCAACTCTATATATAAAATGTCAAGAGATAACTTTCTTGTGATCTGGCGCTATATAAATAAAATTTGATTGATTGAGTGATTTAATTGGTTTTCCCCTGTAAGTCGCTTTGGAAAAAAGCGTCTGCCAAATGCGTAAACATAAACATAAACATAAAATATTTGATTCTTCTACATGGCAGTGTTTTTTTCCCTCAATAGAGATGTTTGCTTTTGACTATGTCTGCTCGTTCCCTCATTGGCTGATTGGAAGGTAGGCGGAGTTTAACCTTCTTTTTACAAACACAAATGAGAAATGTTACGTATTTAACTTTTAAAGAGTTCTGCTGATCCAGATGTTTAGTCCTGGTTTCAACCGCTCACCTATGTTGGTATTAGAGCCAGATTTGACATAAAAATATATGTAACAGTGGAAAATATGCAGCTGTAATTAATGTTTAAGACCTGTCACAGTTGTATTAGAGTTCTTTTAATGCCTGAAAATGCAGCCTTTGGGATTTACTGGTAGAAACCCTGTATTCTAAGCAAACTCTAACAGAAACTTAATGATAATAAGACTCTGTTATTCATTTCGGTACAAAATCCACATCCTTTTTTATCCTCAGACAGTGTTTTTGACACTGAACTCCACTGGAGGAACGGAAATAAAGTGGACATATGCATGTTCTCTGTCTGAGACGCAGAAGCCTTTAAGTATTTAGACAAAGTTTGGAGCATATTTTTGCGGTGAAGGACCGTGGATCTGAATGTGCATTAGTCAGTCTGCATGAATCATGGGTAATGACACTGGACCCCGGGGCTGCTATAGCTGCCTGATGGGGGGCAGGTTGAGGGTCTCCAGAGCGCTGTGGTACAACTCTCTGAGCGCTCGAAGGAGATACAGACGACAAAACATCTGGTTGAAGAGATGAGGCAGCGGCTCCTGGAGGAAAGAACAGAAAAAATATTTAATCAAACAGGAGCTTTTAGTCTAGACCTGGGGTGTCAAACATACGGTCCATGGGCCAAAACCGGCCCGTCAAAGGGTCCAAACCGGCCCACGGGATGATTTTGTGAAATGCAACAGTTACACTGCAGATATTAACCATCAATGGTGTCAAAATCACTTCAGTTCCAATATGATCAAGTGGACCAGACCAGTAAAATACTATCATAATCTAATTTTACAAAATGGAAGTGGACTCTGTGTGTGTGTGTCTTTGGTATCACACTAAATCCGTACAGAGCTGACTGCTGCAGTTTGTCATACTTCTGTATTTTTGGTCAAGGAACAGACTAACAAAAACGGCAAGTTGATTGGACCAATATTTTGGAAAATATTAGTAATTTTGGAAAACAATGACCTTACAATCACGTTGCTAAGGCCAGAATCACATGAACACTTTGGCGGTGACTGCTGGACAAATGCGGTGCAGTATGTGCTAATACACAATAAATTTCTGTGCTGGGGGACCAGGATGTTGCCCCTCAGGGTTGGGATGTGGATTTTAAAAACACCCCCCCTTCTGTACTGACAATGATGAAGTCCAGGATCTAGAATCCATGGTTCCGCGCGGGTCAACGCACTAGTAACCTACAACAAATCCAAATGTTTCTCTTGTAAAAAAAAAAAGTAAAATTACATGAAAATATTTACATTTACAAACTATCCTTTCACAAAAAAATGTGAACCTGAAAAAATATGAACAACTTACAAATGTCTAAAGAGAAGTCAGTGTAATTGTACCAATATTCTGCCTGTTATTAAATGTTTTGTGTATTTGTACGTTATAATGTACATGTGGAAATGATAAACTGAGGTAGAATATTGTTAAAATTGCACTTATTTATTTACTTATTGTAAGACATTGCAGGTTATTCTCATTTCTTTAAAGGGTGGTTTGTAGATGTAAATATTTTCAAAGAGTAATTTTACTTTTTTCACGTTTTTGACATTATCGGTTATTACGTTATTATTTTACTGGTCAGGTTGAGGTCAAATTGGACTGGACATTGTTAAAATTGCACATATTTTCTTATAAAAACTAAACAGTAAGTACACTAGTAGTTTTTATGTGAGATTAAAAGATGTGGTTTCAATATAAGTCAATGAGGTGTTTTGTTTTTTGGGGGGGTTTTGCCATGAGGGTCCTGCACTGAACAAAAACCACTAATGCACTGAAATCAGTTTTATTGTTAATCTTTGACATGTTCAATATTCTGACATAAAAATCAATGTCACATCCTCTACCATCTTATATATGGAAAATATCTCATATTTTGTGTTGTTTTTTAATAAAACAAGTGACATCATGCACTCAAACTGGTATTTAAAGGGTTAAAATCTGAAATAATTGAGCAGAGCTGAAGTGGTTTAAGAGAATTATGCAGAAAAAAGCAGAGAAAGTACTGGCACATGCTGACTTTATGGCAGTTTTTCTGTCTGTGAACATGTTGTTGGTGCTCACCCCGAGGACGTGGACTCTGTTGTAGTAGGAGCTGAAGTCTTTACTGAGAGAAACCAGGAATTTACAGATCTGAGGAGGAACGAACCAACAGATGGGTTACACAAACATCTGCACAACAGCCCATGGACGCTCCAGGTAAAGGGACCGTCTCACCTGTTCAGTCTTAATGTTGACTCTGGCCCCGCCCCCTTCACAGTCCAACGCCTGTCCTGATTGGTCCAGCAGCTCAGAGAAGGGGATGAGGTAATTGAAAAGGAGAAGCCACTCGCCCTGTCAATCAAACACAGAGATAAGACCATTTTCACATTCCATTAGACTGTTGAATAAACTTTACAAACATCTGTCTGACGTTTAAACTGGTCTTAAACCTGTTTCAACTGTGTACTTGAATGTTATTTATGCAAAAATTCTGTTTTACTTTGAACATTACAGAATATTGTTGCACCTTAATGTTTGATTGTCCAGATTTTTTTTTTACCAGTTCTGTTTCTTATATTTGTAATTTATTCTGTAAAGTGGGTTTGCTCTTCTATTTTCTTCTTTTTTTTTTATTCTTGTGTTCTATTTTCACTGTCTGTCGTTCTGCTGCTGCTGCTGCACAACAATTTCCCAGGTTGGGATCAATAAAGTCTGTCTGTCTATCCAACTTTTTTCATTATTTTGTTCTTTTTGTTCATCACACTACTTACCTGTTTATTCTTCATTTTCTTACCTATTTTGTTAATTTTTCATCAATTTTGCTGCTTATTTTTTTTACTGATGCTTATATTTGTCCATTTTGTTCCTTATTTATTTATTTATTTATGTTTTACCTATTTTGTTTCTTATATTTGTGGCTTTTATTATCTGTTTATCAAGCTAATATTTTTTCCATTTGTCCATTTCTATTAATCTTGTTTATTTTGCTTTGTTTTTTTTGTTTTTTTTTCCATTTTTTGTTTATTTATGTTTGTGTTCATTTTCTTGGCTATTTTGTTAAGTTTTTGTTTATCTATCTGTCTGTCTGTCTATCGGTCTTCTTTGAGTTGGAGTCCTACCTCCTCTTTGAGAGTAGAGAAGTCCAGCTGAGAGCCCTCCGGTATCTCTGGGTAAAGACCTGCACATAAACACACATTTATACTAAAGAACCATAGTTGAATAAATGTAAATGTAACCTCTGTATTTACATGATAATGAATAAATCAGGCTGGAACTTAAGCCTCATAGTTGTGTTCCTGGTTGTTTCTAAATCTGTCGCTGTGATGTCACCTTTCTCCACCCCCCTCTCGTAGCTGTCGAACAGTGTGTGGAGTCGGGCGCAGTTGTACATGACGAACACGCCTCCTCGCGGCCCTTTGGTGGACACGCCCCCTTCTCTCTGGACGTCCAGCGTCACCTGAACAGACAGCTGTCACTCAGTCTGACATGAAGGACCGCCCACATTCTGTCACAGTCAGACGCTCCGTTAATGGTCGCGTCTCACATCTGTGTGGACTCACCGGGCTGGTGTGGACCGTGGACAGCAGCTCAAACCTGACGGTGGCTGAGGTCATGACCCTGATGATGTCATCCCACGTCTGACCTGTGAGACGAATGAACAGCAGCATCAGCCATTTTAAGGTGACCAGGTATTTATTTCACTGTGATACGAGGCCTTTATTTGAAGGATGTTTGTGTTAGTCAGGTCTAATTTCTGATTTAACCTCCTGAGACCCAGGAAATGTCAGCAAAGTACCAGCTTTTTTTGGTTTTTATTAAATAAGTGCTTATATTGGAAACATCGTGATGCAACAGTTTTTTCAGATGCAGTTTTTAAAAATGTTATGGAATGTCCTGTGTGGTGGACAGTTTTCTTTTTTTTTTTGTATAAAGTTGTGAAACTCTTGTCCACAAATGTGGACAGAAAACCCATAGCTGGGTCTGAGGAGGTTAAGAGGGAATGGTCATATTTAACTCTAAGTCCAGTGTTGAAAATATTTGGATTACACTGTTACATGCCTTAAATTAAAGCTAAAGAGGTGAATATTTAGTTTAATTGGGAGTAGATTGTTTTCCAGCCTGTATTTGAGGACTAGGCTTTATATTTATACGATGGCATCAACCCTGGCCTTTATTAGTTTGTAAATGATTCTCAGTTTTTTTCCGTGTTTTTTTTAAGTAAAGCTGTGAGACTCTAGCCTGTCCATCTGTCCGTCTTTCTCAATGAGAAATCAACCTGGAATCGCAGGGCTTGAATCCAAATATGAAGGCAGGAATAACAGGCGCTGAGTAAATCAATCACAGATGAGACAGATGTGACGCTTTTGTCAGAGAAACTTAACATAATCTGTAATTCCATTCTTATTTTTGAACCAAGTAAACAACCAACAGTTATAAAGAGATTTGTGGACTTGGAACTGACTTTGACTTGTGACAAAAAGAAGTCGGTGCGGATGACGCATTGCGAAACACCCGCCCCTCAGACTTGTGATTGGTCGGTATATTTCACAGCGATCGACCCAATTCCAGACTGTTTTCTCAGTATTGAATACACAGAAAACTGTATGGATGCACAGACTAGTGAGACTGGTATATCCTACAGAGGTGGGTCTCAGGAGGTTATGGCTGTTTCAAAAGTTAATAAACGCTGAACAGGCTCACACACCTTCTACTTGGTCTCCATACTTCATCTCCGAGGCCTCTTTCATCTGGCCTCTTCTCAGCCTGAAGGAAATGAGAAAAAACAACAGACATCTGGGCTAAAAACGAACCCAGGTAGGGGTGTGTATTGGCAAGCATCTGGCGATATGATACAAATCACAATACTAGGATCACAATAACGATATATCATGATACTGTTAAAAAGGCAATTTTTTTCTTTGTTTCTTTTTTAAAAATGATTAATTCCTTGAAGAATTGAATTACACCAGAAATATGCACAAATACTGTAATGCTATATCACAAAATGTTCCTGTGTTCAAACTGAAATTCTGTTTTACAGACATTACAGTTTAAGATCCTGTTCAAATTTTCATATTCTATTAGTTCACAACTAACATCAGAACATTATTTTAGTTCAATCCCAACAAAGGAACTAACATTATTTAACAAGTGTTAAATAATAATAAATATAAACAAAAAAGAAAAATTAACCTCCACAATATCTGCATTTGAGTAAATACCTAAAATTATCAATACAGTACTTTTTAACATCGATACAGTATTGTGAAATGAAATATTGCGATATATCACAGAACCGATATTTTCTTACACCCCTAATCCCAGGACAGACACCCACTAGTGCTGTTCTAATTGAATCAGATCTGTGTTTTTGTATTTTGTGGTGTTAAAGGTGTGTGTGGTGGAGTCAGAGGAAAATGACATTAGAGGATCATGGATGTAAAACACAGAACAGAGCTTTGGCAGATGTGGTTCTTACTGCAGATACTGTGCGGCTGTCAGCTGACATCCAGGAGTCTTGACGGGTCCACATACCAGATGTCTCTGTGGACACAAAGACCCCCCACCAGCTGAGACCACAGGCAGATCAGATCAGATCAGATCAGGATGGAGTGTGTGGGAGTGGGTTATTATTACCTGGGTATGCGTCGCTCCGGTGGCTCTCCACAGCATTGCTATCTGCTGCTGCCGGAACTCATCCTGACAGGACGTCACATGTAACGCTGTTGCCATGGATACCTGCCACAGAGACACCGATGCTTTGTTTGTCTGTTTTTGATCCAAACCTTCTGAGGTCTGGGCCTTGTGTTTTGGTGTGAGTCTTTAAGCGTTTCTTACTGTGCAGTCGGTCGTGGCGAGGTCCAGTTGTGCCAGATGTGAAACACTGTCTCTTTGAACTGAAACACAAACATCGGTTGTATCTAAGCAACAGATTAACAGAACCAGCCACCTTCTAATATGTTCTACCTCGAACTGTGCCAGTATATGCAGTACTACTGTCCCTTTATGAGGCCTTCATGTTTAAAGAGTCACATCAACCAAAAATAGTTCCAGTGTCAATCGATCAAATTTTATTATATAGAGCCAAATCGTACCAAAAGTTATCTCATGACACTTTACATATAGAGCCAGAATAAACCAGAGTCTCAACCCGATTAAAGAACCAACAGAATCATCCAGGAGCAAACACTAGAAGACAGTGGAAGAAAAAACTTCCTTTAACAGACAGAAACCTGGAGCAGACCCTGAATACTGGAGGATGGACGACTGACAGATAAAGGGTTAAAGAGAGAGAGAGACTGGGGGAGAGGGGGAGGTAGGGGGAGACACATGGATGCACAGCAAGCTGAACTAGAACTGTTAAAAAGTAGAGAATGTGTGAGTGAATGAATAATGGACCCACTGTACGCGCTTTGAGTATGTGTTCATAGAAAAGCACGATATAAATCTAATCCATCATTATTATTATTATTATTATTATTATTATTACTAGTGGCATTGTACCCATGGTGCCATTGTATGACAGCATGAGAGGCTAAAAGCGCCCAGCATACCTCACAACATTTGAATACGGACATAAAATTGTGCCTAGTAGATAGTCAGGTAATGTCTCTTCATTTGGCGAGTTTGGCGGGCAGGCCTGTGAAGGCTGAGGAAAACCCGTACAAACGCAACATCGATTGGACAGACGAACACAGAACGTGCATTATATTGTAGGATTATTATTATTATTATTATTATTAACAATATAACTACTAGGGGTGTTAGAAAATATCGGTTCTGCAATATATCGTGATATTTCATTTCACAATACTGTATTGACTTTAAAAAGTACTATATTGATATTTTTAGGTATTTATTCAAATGAAGATATGGCAGAGGTTCATGTTTGTTTTTTGTTTTTCTTTATTGTTTCTATCTTTATTATTATTTAGTACTGTTTTATTAAATAATGGTTATTTGAAGCATCCTAAAAGCACTTTTTACTGTCTGAGAGGCAGATGGTAGTTCCTTTGGAAACTAGGAGAATTAGAAAAATGTTGTGCATTAGATCCTGTTGTGATCAAATAAAAATGTGTTTAGTATTTGTACATATTTCTGGTATAATTCAAATCTTCCAGGAAATAAACTTTTTTTTAAAAATTGCCTTTTTAACAGTATCATGATATATCGTGATATATTGTATCACGATCCTAGTATTGTGATTTGTATCAAATCACCAGATTCTTGCCAATACACAGCCCTAGTAATTACCAATAACTAGAACAAATGTCCATAAGTGTTAATACTACTACTGCAAATACTGGTAATAACAGTGGATATACTACTACTGTAACCAATCAATCAATTTTATTACATATTATTACATAAAGTTAAAATTGACAATTCATTTATAAGATATATTTTGTTATAGGACACCCCAGAAGCAGTTCTCAGCTTATAACTGTTAGTACTAATAATATAAACCTCTGCCATCTATGGAACTATATAATAAACACAATCACAACTATATGTATAAATGAATTCTTTATCTACGTCCCTGTCCGTCAGTGTCTGTTCTATGTGGATCAGAACCAGCTGAATGTGTGAGGTTGTCAGGTTCTGTTCTATGTTCCAGTCCTGTGGTCTGGATGCAGATCAATCTAACAATAGAAGTGGGCGGGACTAACTAATTATTTGACTGTTGGCTTATTTTCATTGTGTTTTTTATCAATTCAATAAATTCTGTAAACCCCTGTGAGGCGACCTTGTTGTGATATTGGGTTCCACAAATAAAACTGAACTGAATTGACCCAGTTGGTCAGATCTATGTTCATGACAGAAGATGATGAACATAAGTGTTGTGTCGTTGTATAAACTTCCTGAAATAATGCGTTCAGCTCTTACCTGTGCAGGTCCCCAGGCTGGGGTCGTATCCCAGCAGCCCCTCCTCCTGGAACACTCGTTTGAGGTTGACCCTGACCGCTCCCTCGTCCTCACCCTCCTCCACCTTCCTCCCTCCTCCTCCTCCTCCGCTTGTCCTCCTGCCTCTCCCACCATCCCTCTCTCTGTACACAGAGTTCTCCAGCACTTCCTGGATCTTCTCCTCCCGCTCCTCATTGGTCCAGCTGGCCGGAGCTGTCGGCCAATCCACGCCCAGAGTTTGCAGGAAGGTGATGATGTCACTGTCTTCAGGAAGCTTCGGGCAGAAGGACACTGAAAAACTGACACAGCAGAGAAGACAGTGATGGTGAATAATTTTTATTATTATTATTATTATTATTAAAAAAATAAACATAATAAAAATAAAAACTTATCATATAGAGAAAATTGTTGCTCAGATTTAATTTGCATAGCTTCAATGATGCCTGTACTAATTGATAATTTTGTTTTTGAACAATAACAAGTACTTATTGCAGATTGTTTTTGTTTTGTGTCTGTTTTGTCTTTGTTTTGTGGGGGAAAAAAAGATAAAATGACTAATAAAAAGTAAGTGTCAAATAAATAAATAAATAGATAAATAAATAAATTTCAAAAAGAGAAGACAGTGATGAAGAGTTGTGTAGGTTATTACTTACAAAAAGTCAGAAAATGTGGAAATATGATCTAAAATATGAACCTGGGGGGACAGAACCTTTTCTACTGGTGCTCCAACCCTCTGGAACTCCCTCCCACCTACCATCTGACCTCAACACCTTCAAATCCCTTTTAAAAACTCATTTATTTAAGATTGCTTTAATGTTTAACTGTTGTACATTCATATACTCATTATTATTATTGTAATATTACTTTGAAAAAGCAAACTAAAAGTGCAATGACAGAAAACCCAAATAAATCTGACCCTGAATAAACCAGTTTAGAATGACAGGAACTCAAAGCTCCGTTTCTGTCAGACTCACCCCTGTCTCGTCAGCAGCGCCCCCATGTGGTCAGCTAACAGAACCGTCCGGAGCTGACCCAGGGTCAGCGTTTCAGGGGTGGGGAGGTTGGGTTTGGGGTGCAGTGCTGGACAGTTGACCACCACACAGCCTTGTCTCTCGCTGAAGGGCTTCAGATACTCTGTGGCTCCGCCCATCAGGACGGCCCTGAAGGCGGCGGCCCGGTCCACCCTCACCCTGAGCCCCTCCCCCATCACCTCCCCGCCGGCCACAGGGAGAACGCCACAGCCCCGCAGGGACAGGACTCTGGACATGATGACCGGAGGAACCTGAGAGGAGAAGAGCCAAAGGTTAAACAGGTTTTTACTCAAATTTAATGAGAATCATCACAGTTTTTAACTTTGTCAGTGTTTTTATTCAAGAATTAGTCATAAAAACATCCATTATTACAATTTGTCCACATTTTGAAAATTAACCACAGAGTAAACAAACTAAAAGTATGTCAGAGGAAAGCAAACATACCAAACACATTTTACCAACCCCCCCATCCCAGGACTTCTGACTGATCAAACCAAAGGAGGACACATAAACTCGAACTATTCAGGTTGAGTTATCAGTGTATTGTTGAAGGGGAAGCCAAACCTGCTTTTTTAGACGCTACCAAGAGGATTTTAATCAAATATTTATCCTTACTTGTTATGTCTTTTCCTGTTAAATGACCCAGATTTAGAACAGAACATGTCCTTGGTAGTTCATATCCCAGTATTTTCCTAAGTTCTTCACTGAAATTATTCCAATATTGGGACAATTGTATACCGTGCCAAAAAACATGCACATGACCCACCAGATGAGAGAGTTTAACTATTTCTTCCAGCTGTAATTTAACTGAAATTCATGGATGGAACAAGACATGAAACAGCCAACATTGATACATCACTCGTTCGCTGTGAATTAAAAATGTAAAAAATACACATGATGATGACATAGACATCATCAAAACAAATAGCGGCCCAAATCTGATTTTTTTTTTTTTTTTTTTTTTTGTCCGTATGTGACCTGTATTTGATCTGTTAAAGACAGTTTGAACAGCACTAATCCGACCCAGACCACTTTCATGAAATCCTGAATGTATCCGATATTTTCAATGCGACTTCAGTCTGAACGGCCAGGTCGCATTTATCCGACCTAATGCGTCAAACGTCACAGTTCTGCGTCCCAGGAGGAGGAGCGATGGGAAAAACATATTTCCTTCCGTAAACACAGTGTGTCTGTGTGGTCTCATATTCCATCAGGACCTCTTTCGTGCATTTGGGTCACTTCAGGGTCACATTCAGTTCAGACTCAAAACTGATAGAAGTCGCATTTAATGTAGAATCTGAACGAACACACAAAAGAATTGGATTTGACAAAAAAATCGGACTTGTGCATTAGACCTGCTGTGTGACCGTAGTCGTATTCTTTCCCATGTGGAGCTTCCGATGCCTTTTTACAGCCGTGCACCAGCTGCATTCAGACGTCGATACTGCAGATGTCTGTGTGTGTCTGACCCATATCTGTCTGAACCAGTCATGGGTTAATAATGACTGCTGCAGGCTGATGGCGTCTGGTCCATGGGACAAAGTCAAAGGCCTCTAAACGACCCATGGTTTTAATCTAGTCTGGTTTTCATCAGAATTTTAAAGTTTTAACATGTATTTGCAAAGTTATAACCAAAGATTGTCCATTTTTCCAGACACACACAGTAACAGATGACGGTTGACAGCATCTGCTCTCTGATTGGCTGGGTTTCGTCTTAATCTAAACCAGACGTCAAACTCATTTTAGTTTAGGGGCCACATTCAGCCAAATCTGATCCCAAGTGGGTCAGACCAGTACAATAATAACATAATAATAACACATAAATAATGTCGACTCCCAACTTTCCTCAAAATTTTATAGTGAAAACAGTAAAATTACATAATGAAAATGTTTACAAATACAAACTATCCTTTAAAACAGTGTGAATAACATAAACTGATATTTAAGAAAAATACGTGCAAATTTAACTCTATTCTGCTTCAGTTTATCATGTACACATGTTCATTATAACATACAGATCACAGTGGATCTACAAATACACAAAACATTTAATAACAGACAGAATATTGGTACAATTACACTTACTGCTATTAAGACTTTTCAGGTTGTTCATATTTGTTCAGGTTATTCATGTTTTTTTGTAAAATGATAGCTTGGTTTAGTGTAAATACAGTAAAATTAAATCAAGACTCATTTGTTTACAGCTGCCTTTGATTAGAGTATTTTATTTTTCAGTTCTGCACTGCAACTCACAGTTTGAACTGTTTTGATTGATTTAACATTAAATTCTTCATTTTAATTAAGACTGTTTTTAGCTTTTGTTTTAACTGTCTCTTATTCTTGTTTGAATTTCTTTCTTTCTTTTGATCTTTTTTGCACTTTCCTTTTGTTTAATGTTTTATTCTGCTATTGTCCCAGTATTAGTTTAGGATTTTAATGTCATTTTATATGTTTCTGTGTCTTTGTAAAGCACTTTGAATTGCTTCGTGTATGAATGGGTCTAAACATATAAATTTACTTTGCCTAAAATTACATGAAATTGTTTACATTTACAGTAGTTTATGATCATATTTTAATGGTCTGAGCCACTTGAGATTGAATTGGTCTGAATGTGGAACCTGAATTCTCATTTCTAGTCCAAATATCTCATCACACTTAAAATAAGAAATAATCACTTAAAGAGGAACTTTTCAGTGAGATATAAGAACTGATTTTTGGACAATAGATCTGGAAAATCTGATTTCAAGAAATCTTACCTTATCCTAATCTTTTTGGTTAGTTCACACAACAAAAAAAAATTGGCCAATGGAACAAGTGAAAATTATCTTGGTAAGACTTAAGGTTTTTTTTTTAAGAATTCCAAGGTACTTTTGTTTTTTGGTTTTGTCTTTTTTAATCTGTTTTTGTCTATTGTAAATTTATTTTTTATTTATTTACTTTTTCTTGGTCTAATCTCGGTTTTCTGTCCTATGTCTTCTAACGTGTTTGTGTGTATATACACATATATGTGTAGTTTGTTATCTTTCTTATTTTTTTCCTCATGATTTTTGTCTATTGTCTTGGTTCTTGTCTGTAGTCATCAGTTTTGTTTTTTTTTTGTTTTTTTTTTAACCCTCGTGGTTATTGTCTTTTTGTTTGTTTTGTTTTTTGCTTATTGTTTTTGTCTTTTTTTAAATCGTTCTGGTGACTTGTACTTTCTTGGTGTTGTGATTTTGTAAGTAAAAAGAAAAGATTTCTTGAAATCAGATTTTCCAGATCTATTGTCTATAAATCAGTTCTTATATCTCACTGAAAAGTTCCTCTTTAGGTGATTCCGTCTGATTTTAAGTGTGATGAGATATTTGGACTAGAAATGACAAAAATACACTTTGTCAGATTTCTTTTTTTTTTTCCAGTGTGACACCCCTGGTCTAAACAGTTTAAACGCATTACTTTTTATAAATATTAATGCGCCAATTAAATTAATCACTCACTAGCGGTCACCGGACTATATTACTAAGCGGAAGATTAAAATGTGGCTGTTACGTCCAGTGGATGGGCTCCAGAGCAGGTTGACTTCTCTGCTGTTATTACCATCCTTTATTACCACATTTAAAGCTCATTACCGGTTCAGTTTCTCTAAAACACCCACCTGTCCGTCCGCAAACAGTGTGTTGAGCATGGTGGTGGGTGACAGGAAGTCCCTGTTCCGCAGGTTTTTTGCGCTGCTCTCCTTGAACCACAGCTTGTCGGGTTCGGGGAACAGCCGGACCGCGTTGGCCCGGCCGCAGTCGGACACATGGTCCCGCTTCCCCCGCAGTGCGGAGCTCAGAGCCCGGACGGTCGGTGTGATCCGGAGGGGCGAAGGCTGCGCGGTGTTCTCCATCCGCAGAACCACAACAACACGAGCGGACTGTCAGCGAACACACCCTCCGATCATCCCCCAGCACACACACACACACACACACACACACACACCAAGGTCCGGTCCGATCCGGTCTGAGAACAACTGCTACGAGAAGAACCGACCGACCGACTGACCGGATCCGCGGCTGATCAATGATCGATGTCCGATATTGGACGCGGAGCTCGGCTGCATCAGCTGGGACTGAACCCCGGAACGAATGAACGACAGTCTGTGTTTCCAACGGGACGGGTCCGAGGTGGACCGACGACACGTGCAACAGCGACACCTACAGACTGTAGTTAGACATTAAGGACTGCAGTGTGTGTGGAAACGGGTCAAAAGAACCTTTAAAAATATTAAAATGACTTAAACGGGTTTTTAAAGATTATTACCACCACCACCCCCCCCCCCCCGAAGTGGAGGCCAGACACATTGTTTTTGGTTAGGTTTGTTTGTTTGTTAACACGAGCAGCAAAACTATTGGTTTTAACTATTACAAACAGTAGGTTAAAGTTCTAAATTTTTAAATGAATTTTTATTATTTTTTTTTTCTTCCCCCATTTACTGATAATGGGCAACATTTCAAATGTTTGTAGAAACAAAACTATTGGTTGAATTCAGACCAAATTGGGTTAATAGATTAGCAGTGACCCAGAATAGATCTGATTACATTTTGGGAAAAGTAGGTCAAAATTCAATTTATGTATTTCTTTTGTTTTTTTTTTAATAAATTTTTTAAAATCTTTTTTCCCATTTACTTACATGGGGGAAATTTCAAATGTTTGTAGAAACAAAACTATTGGTTGAATTCAGACCTAATTGGGTTTAAAAACTGCCAATGACCCAGAATAGATGTGATTACGTTTTGGGAAAAGTGGGTCAAAGTTCAAATTTTTAATGATTTCTTTACATCTTTTTTTTCCCCATTGACTTAGAATGGGTGAAATTTCAAATGTCTATAAAAACATCAATTTTGTTTCAATTTACTTCAGACTTGGCTCATATATAGAGGCATTTGATATGATGACATCAGCACATGCATAGACATGATGACATCAGCTGAATTGATGACAAAGTAAGCTACAATACATTTGAGGGGCGGGGCCTGTTGTTCCTGGAACCACTTGTTAAAATGACTGAAATGGATAATTCAGTAATAATAAAACTAGTAAAGTGATCCAGATGAATAAAAATAATGAAATCAGTATTGTGAGATTAAAACTACTAAAATTAGTATTTAACATTATTAAAAGTAGCAAAATGAATACTTTAAGAGTATTAAAAATACTGACATGAATAATTAAAGGTTACTAAAACTAATAAAATGGGTATCCACATTAATAAAAATTAAATGGGTATTTTAAAAAATAAAACTAGTAAAATTAGTATTTTCAAGTTATTAGAATTACTGAAATGGGTGTTTTTAGATTATTAAAACTAGTAATATATAAAGCTAGTGAAATGGGTTCTTTCCTTTTTTTTTTCTTTCTTTTTTTTCATTCATTCATTTGTTGTTGTCAGATAATGTAAAACCCAAAATATGTTTTCAACAGAAATATAACAATAGATCTAGGATCACGTTTATGATTTACGGTGTATTTGTAGTGTTCAATATTTTGAATCTTTACTTAAATAAGTATTAATAGACATTTATTCGTGTTTGTTTGCCTGCATGAACAGGAAAATAAGTACTTAATGCAACATATAAAACATAAGTAAGAGATTAATTAAATGGCTAAGAATAAAATACATGTACAAACAGTTATTCCTTGTATTGTGTCTCTCAAATACAGATTTACAAACATCTTCAAATAAAATACAAGACTGAATGAAAACATGAAAAATTAGAGCAGAAACAAATAAATAAAGCGACTGCAACCATTAGATCTAAGAAAAGAAAACAGACATCACCGTGAAAGCACTTGGTTTAAACACTGATTTTAGGATTAGTTTATTTCAAACATGTAAATGTAAAGTAGATATAAACATTCGAAAACAACACTAAGAAAACCATACAAGTCAAAAGACGAAACTTAAGGATGAGAAAGAAAAACAAAAAAAACTCACCATTAAAAACAATCAAATAACATAATTACTCTGTCAGTGTTGGAATCCAAACTAAACCAAATAACATTAGAAAAATGACACCAATCCAGGCACTCAGTTGGAAAAATGGTAAAAAGCTTTATTTCACAGCCTGAAGAAGGCACATATGTTGGTGTGTTTTTAACTCCAGCCCCAAAGAGCTCATCTACAGACCCTATGAAATAAAGGCTTTAGTACAATTTTAACTATATTCTACCTGTTATTAAATGTATTTGTAGATCCACTGTGATCTGTAAATTGTGATGCTCATGTGTAAATGATAAACTGAGGTAGAATGCTGTTAAAATTACACTTATTTTTCTTACGAAATTTTAGTTTATGATATTCACATTTTTAAAGGATAATTTGAACATTTTCATAATGTAATTTTAGAGGAAAGTTTAGAGTTGATATTATTTATATATTATTATTATTTTACTGGTTCGGTCCACTGCTGATCCAATCTGGCTGAATGTGGAACCAGAACTAAAGTGAGTTTGACCACTGAGATCTAATGGTTATAGTCACTTTACTTATTTGTTTCTGCTCTAATTTTTCATGTTTTCGTTCACAGTCTTGTATTTTATTTTGAAGAAGTTTGTAAATCTGGTAATCTATAAACCACATTAGGACTGAATTCAACCAATAGTTTTGCTTTTTTATTATCTGATTACAACGAAAGAAAGAAAGAAACAACCCATTTTGCTAGCTTTATATATTACTAGTTTTAATAATCTAAAAACACCAATTTCAGTAATTCTAATAACCTGAAAATACTCATTTTACTAGTTTTATTTTTAAAATACCCATTTAATTATTTTTATTAATCTGGATACCCATTTTATTAGTTTTAATAATCTTGAATTATTCATTTCAGTAATTTTAATAGTCTTAAAATACTCATTTTACTAGTTTTAATAATGTTAAATACTAATTTTATTATTTTTAATCTTACAATACTTATTTAATTATTTTTATTAATCTGGATCATTTTACTGGTTTTATTATTACTGAATTATCCATTTCAGTAATTCTAACAACCTGAAAGTACTAAATTTACTAGTTTAAACTGTTAAAATACCCACTTAATTCTTTTTTATTAATCTGTATACCCCTTTTATTAGTTTGAATCAGTTGTCCTGTCCGTCCACCAGGGGGAGACCAAACACAGACTCCATGTTTGTGCACCGGTAAAAGCACCACAGAAGAAGAACCATCCCGGGAAGTGTTTGGACTAAGTTGTGGCGGTTCTCCCGGAGGTTCCAGCCCAGACAAAAGATGCACAACTGGACCCAGAAAGAAATCCGAGAACTGCTGGACATCCGGGGCTCGGAGCAGATCCGGAACCAGATCACCCGGACCGTGAAGGACTCGGTGGTGTACAACCGGATCGCTCAGCTGCTGTCGGAGCGGGGGGTGTACAGGTCCCACATGCAGATCATCAGCAAACTGAAGGCGCTCCGGAAGCAGTACAAGCGGTTCCACCAGGAGAAGAGCGGCTCCGAACCGGTGGACTGGCCCTTCTACGACCAGTGCCACCGGGCGTTCGGCAGCGGACCGAAGGGGAACCAGGGCAAACGGAACCGGAACCGGAGCCCGTCCCCTCCGCCTCTTCCTCCCACCCCTCCTCCTCCTCCTCCAGTTCTGGACGAACCGGACCACAACGAGGTGGTGGTGGAGCTGTGGAACGAGGACGACGACCAGGACGTGAAGCCGAACCTGGGTCCGGTGGAGCCGGAGGAGGACGAGGACCAGTCCAGTTCCCCGGATCAGATCCAGTCCATCAGTGAGTCCAGAACAGTCTTTTTTTTATGTGTATTTTATTTTCTGTTTTTTTTTTTTAATTCAATGCGTGCAAACAGAATATACCAAAAACAAAAAAAGAAAGAAAGAAAACAAAAACAAAACAGTCAGTGCTCAGGGTCAATACAGGGTATGCACGTGACGTCACCGCGGTTCCGCCCACTGAGTGGCAGAAAGAGGGAGATGAGTGACAGCGTTGGCTTCAGTACTGTCTAAACCAGGGATGTCAAACATGAGGCGCGGGGGCCAAATCCGGCCCGCCAAAGGTTCCAGTCCGGCCCGCAGGATGAATTTGCAAACCACAAAAATTACACTGAAGATATAAACAATCAAGGATGTCGAACTCATTTTAGTTGAGGTTCCACATACAGAAAATTGCACTTATTTTTCTCAAGAAATTTCAGTTTTTTCAGGTTATTCACATCCTTTTGTGTGGATACTTTGTAACTGTACATATTTTCAGAATTTAATTTTGATTGCAGTAAAACAAAAAGAAAAATTTGGAGTGGTCATTATTTACAGGTTATGGTACTGTTTTACTGGTCTGGCCCACTTGAGGTCAGTTTGGGCTTAATGTGGCCCCTGAACTAAAATGAGTTTGACACCCCTGATCTAAACTGAAGAACAATATTTAATAAAAAATGAGGAAGAGCTGTTGTGCAATTGAATCTATGAACAGGTCTGAAAAGCAGTAGGAGCAGTAGTAGGATCGTTTTAGAGACCGAAAGACAAAGAAAAGAGAAGTAGGTGGATCCACAAATCCAGGAAACCAAGTCTAGATCTGTGGATCCTGTTTGGTGTCAGCTAACATTCATTTACGCTGAATTTTTGGGTCCAATCAGACCTGAAATGACCTATTGTTTTGGCTAACGGTCCTTCTTAGTGCAGCTCTTGTTTTCATGATCAGATCTTTCCTGGTTTTTGTCTTCATTTTGTGATTCTGAACCTTGTGCTCCTACATGATTAGTAAACTAACTGAAACTGAGGCTAACCTCGTTTTACAAATACGGGGGAACTGGAGAATAAAGCTACGACGGAGTATTGTGACCACATGAGAAAATAAAAACACTTGTCACTACGAGAATAAAGTCATAAAATATAGATATAAAACCTGTAATTTTATGAGGATAAAGTCAAATACAAAAAGAATCACAATGTTATGAGAATAAAGTCGTAGTTGTTAAAAAAAAATCATAATTTAACAAAAATGTCATTCGTTTATGAGATTAAATGTTAATGAGATTAAAGTCGTCATATTCCGACAATAAAGCCATAATATTACAAGAATAATGTGTTAATTTAAAAACAGGTGGTGTAAATCTGCTAATTTCCCAGAATCCAGTGGTGCCCTGCTGGTCCACAGCAGTAGTATCTGTGTTGGATAAAGTATGGGGTCTGAACTAGACTCAGTAAATCTGCTCAGTCCCAGTAGATCATGCATATATTCACTGGGGTCAGTCCACGGTCTACTGGAAATGACCTTTGGATCAGCTGGTTCTGGGCCCTAGTTTTGGAGCCTTTGGATCAGCTGGTTCTGGTCCCTAGTTTTGGAGCCTTTGGATCAGCTGGTTCTGGGCTCTAGTTTTGGAGCCTTTGGATCAGCTGGTTCTGGGTCCTAGTTTTGGAGCCTTTGGATCAGCTGGTTCTGGTCCTAGTTTTGGAGCCTTTGGATCAGCTGGTTCTGGGCCCTAGTTTTGAAGCCTTTGGATCAGCTGGTTCTGGTCCTAGTTTTGGAGCCTTTGGATCAGCTGGTTCTGGTCCTAGTTTTGGAGCCTTTGGATCAGCTGGTTCTGGGCTCTAGTTTTGGAGCCTTTGGATCAGCTGGTTCTGGGCTCTAGTTTTGGACCTTTTGGATCAGCTGGTTCTGGGCCCTAGTTTTGGACCCTGGTTGTCAGTCCTGATGAAACCATGTATATTAGTTTCAGGTCCAAAAAGCGCTGATCCCCTCCCCCCTGGATCAGGTCTGGATCCTCCATTTGTGTCCACATGTCAGTGTTCATGGACCACTTGTTCTTTGGTAGCTCGTACAGATTCATGTCCAGTCCAACTGTCCTTCATTTAATTTCAGATTTCACATTTTCCCTTTTCTCTGGCTGTGTTTACTGCTGTACTCTGTCATGTGGAGCAGGTTGGTTTTTGCCACTCAGTCTGACTTAGAGGGGTGTGGCCTATGGGGGGAAGTGACGTATGTGCATACCCTCTATACAGATAAGTACATTAAGTACTTGGTGTAAGAGATGTACCAATATGGTCTAAATAAGGCTGCCAAAGTTTCAAGACGATTTTATATTATTTCCTGAGACAATAACAAACAACAGAACAAATTCATTTGAGTTCATTTAGAACCAGGAGAATACCAGAAAACAGCCTCTAAATATGGACTAGTCCAAAGGTTCTGTTAGAGCCCAAATGTCTACATTTACAAACAATAAGTCGCGTAACTCAAACCTGTCAAAAAGAATAGTGTCATAAGAGAACGATCCACCTGTTGTGAACGTTATAAACAGTCTAATTTCTTGTCAGGTTTGTAACCTATGACTGTTGCGTACTGTGAAGTCAGACAAATGTTTTCATTTTTGTATATTTACCTCCGCCAAGGAGCTTCTGTTTTTGGTGGTGTTGGTTTGTCTGTCTGTCTGTCTGTGTGCAACATAAGTCGAAAAGTTACCGACAGATTTGGATGAAATTTTCAGGAAATGTTGATACTGGCACAAGGAACAAATGATTAAATTTTGGTGGTGATGGGGGGGGGGCACTGATCTGCCTTGGTGGAGGTCTGCGCTCTCTGAGTGCTTTTCTACTTATTGATGTTATTGTTTTTAATCCACAAATATTTCAAGGAGAGGGGGGGGTATAGAGGGGGGCCAAGCCTCTGGCAGGAGGGACCCTGCTGGCCCCCCTCCCCTCATAGTATTTATGGATTAAAAATTATTACATCAATAACTATACAAAAATTTGCGCATGTGTGTAAAATAAAAAAAAAAAATCTATATAAATTGAAGTTATTCAGTGACAACATGAGCCGAAGGAAAAAGGTAAACAATGAAATGGAATGAAGGATAGCAGCAACATGTGACCCATTTTCTCATCTTATTAGCAACAAGACAAGACCGGATGTTTTGAAAATGACAGGAAGTGTACATCTTATGTCATAATGTACGTCCATACTCTGAAAGAATTCAAATAATAGACTGAAACATTAAACCAGGGTTTTTGAATTATTGCATTTCTGAAATGCATGTAAATACAATTTATCTGAACACAGCAGTTATCAGATTTTTATGGTCATGACCCCATTCATACCAGCTGACAGACTGCTCAAGTTGAGTCTCATCAGTATCTTGTGATAATTACCCTTTGATCTCAATTAAGAGGAAATTTTTTCCAGAGAATGTAATATTCATGTATACCAAATCCATATGAAGACAATAGAATATCATAATTATTGATTTGAAAAGTTAAATCTATAGAAAGTGAAAGAAAAAAAAACCTTCACAAGCAGCTATTTCATGTTGAGACCTATTTTTGGTTATGTAGGGAAAAATATATATATATTTTTTTTTTAGATTAGTGACAAAATAATCTTAAATTCCAATGAAGTCATGCTTAAGCAGAGGGTTAAATGCTTACTTTCAGAAATTTCCATTGGTTTAGCTCATTTGATTAATTAGTGATTAAAAAAAAAAAGTTTTTTGAGAAAAGTGAAATTCCCTACGTAACCAGCACCATCTGATATTAAAATGCTTAAAACAGCAATTCACACCAATTTTTCAGACAAAAAGATTTTATAATGGTAAAAAGGTGTATAAAAGGTCATAAAACTATATTGAAAATAGAAATGTATGATTGAGATTTCAAATTATAGCAATGAGAAGTTCTGTTATTATTCATTCTTGGGGAACTTTCAGCGGGACTGAATTTAGTTCATATAAAAAGTTCTGTAATTTTCTTGAAAATCCTTTTTTGGCAAAAATTTTAATGGATTTAGAAACTTAAGATGTTATACTATTAAACTCCAAAAAGTTTGAAATCATTATCTCAGTTCTAATTTTTTGATTCAAAGTCAATAAGCGCGTGACTTGACCCTCATGTAAACGGGCTTTGGGTTAAAATGTGAGAAAACATCAGATTTTCAGCTTTTGAAGTGTTTATTTCATTGTTTTAACACAGTTTTTAATCATTGATATTGGTTTGTTAAAAATATATTTCTTTGTGTTAAAAGTTAAACTCATGTCCAACTGAGTGGACATTTTTGTAATTACATGAAGAATAGTATTTTTTTTTGTCTAAAGAGAAAAAACATCTGGTTCTCATAATTCACACATGAAAGAGTTAAAACACTCAGAAAAGTACTAAAAAAACGAATCCAACTTTCCTGTGAATGAATCCAAACGTTTCCAAATACAGAGCCTGTGTGTGTTCCAGCTCACCCCATACCAACGAAGAAGAGGAAGACGTCTGTGATGGAGCAGGTGTCCACGCTGGTGTCGGCCACCGTGGCCCAGCTGAGGGAGATGGACGCCGCCATGCAGGCGCAGGAGGACGCCCGGCTGCAAAGGCTCATGGACCACGAGAGGGAGATGCAGAAGGAGCTGCTGAGTCAGCTGAGCGCCATGCACGAGAGGATGGGCCAGCAGAACCACCAGAGACACCTGGAGCTGGTGGACCGGGTCCTGAGCCGCTTCCCCCCGAGGCCGTGACTGACGGGGCGGGTTCGGGTTCGGGGAACGGACGACGAGTGCCTCCGACGGCGTGGATTTACTGCGACTCCGGGTCCGAGGTCGTTTATCGGCTTCTGCCTGGAATAAAGTTCAAACTGAGGGACTAAAGCAGCGACCGGACCAGTACCAGCAGAACACAGCGACCTGGAAATGAGCCCACCTGCAAGATTTAGTCTGTACTTGAGGGTAAAAAACTGAAATGACACGATGAAAACATGTGACCTTTTAACCCTTATAGACCAGAACCTAAAGCATCTGTTGTATATATTGTATTTTACACCAGTTATTGACAGGGTTAGAGGATCAACAGGGATTCGACTGTTCCATCAGAACCTGTTTGGGTCTTTATGGGTTCAGGTCTGAATCTGAAATAGTTCCGTTTGATGCGACAGGAGGTAAAACGCCAGCGGTTCTGTCAGATCCACATGTGGTTTGGGGCTGAATCCATGGTCAGTGGTAGTTTGTGTTTGCTCTTCAGTCCAGATCAGCAGACTGAGGCCCTGGAGGTCCTGAAGGTCCTGGAGGCCCTGGACCGGTTCTGTGGCGCTGGATCCTGATCCTGGTCACTCATACGGACAGTTCTGATTCAGGTACTTGTGTCCACACCAGAGCACAGACGTCCGACACTCACATTATACTGGACCTTACCCACACAGAGGCCGTATGATGCCTTCAGGTGCTGTCGGGAACGTCAGCCTTTCCACTGGTGAATTCAGAAGTACCGCCGTGTTGTGTTCAAGTGCTTTTGTTGTCATAGCGAAATGAAAAATGGCTGAAACACGGTTTGTCTGATACCTGATACTTTGGTGTGGAAGCAGAAGTGCAGTAACTGAAGCTGAAACAGTGACTCAGAACTCGACTGAAGTCCAAACAATCCAACACATGCACAAAATAAAAGGACTGTGATCGACTAAAACTAAACCTTCTGCTAAAGTCACTTTTATTTTCTGTTGAATGTTAATAATGTGTTTAATGATGGACATGAATCAAATGGTTTTACATCCAAACGGACCTTTTTAATAAACAGGTTTTTTTTAATCTGATGTCATTCACTCTTCCATTGGATCCTTTTCAGCTTCTGGAAATCAGAATTTTTTTAAATTAAAACCTGAAAAACTCAACCTGTAAATGGAGTCAATTCCTTCAAATAAAACGACTGATTAAACTCAACAATAAAACACTAAAATAAAATATAAATAACAACAAATGAAAATGACCTGAAATGAAAATATGAGAAACAGAACATTAACCTCAAACATCCAACCTCCTAAAGTGTCTTTAAGTCATTCATTTTTGTTCATTTTCTTGCTCATTTTGTTTATTTTGTTAAATTTTTCATTCATTTTTGTTCATTTTCTTGCTTATTTTGTTTATTTTGTTAAATTTTTCATTCATTTTTGTTCATTTTGTTGCTCATTCTGATGCTCAATTTGTTATTGTTTGCTCATTTTGATTTTCATTTGTTTGTTTTTTTCACATTTCATTGCTTATTTTATTAATTTTTATTGTTTTGTTGCTTATTTTTTATTACATTTTTCTTTTTTTTTGTTTGTTTTGTTGCTTATTCTGTTAATTTTTGTTTATTTTGCTACATTTTTCATTCATTTTTGTTCATTTTCCTGCTTATTTTATTTTGTTACATTTTTCATTCATTTTTGTTCAGTTTATTGCTTATTCTCTTCATTTTTGCTTATTCTGATGCTTAATTTGTTATTGTTTGCTCGTTTTGATTTTCATTTGGTTTTTTTTCCACATTTCATTGCTTATTTTATTCATTTTTGTTTTGTTGCTTATTTTGTTATGTTTCATTCATTTTTGTTTGTTTTCTTGCTTATTGTGTTCATTTTTGTTCATTTTGTTACATTTTCCATAAATTTTTGCTCATTTTGATTTTCGTTTGTTTTCCCACATTTCATTGTTTATTTTATTCCTTTTTGTTCATTTTATTGCTCTTTTTATTCATTTTGAGTCATTTATTTGCTACATTTGTCTGTTTTTGTTCATTCAGTTACTTATTTCATTCATTTTTGTTCATTTTGTCGCTTGATTGCAATGAGAAACATCTGTGAAAACAACTGTTCACTCTACGGTAAAGAATAACACTTACTTATTCAGGGACTCATTCATCGACGTTAAAAACACGTTTTACAGAATCACCGTTTACACAAAACTAAAATGTAGAAAAACGTAAAACCTTCATGTTTCAGATACTGTTTCTTTATTTATGACTGAAGATAAAAAACCAAACCCAGCTTCTTCTCTTGTTCAAATCTGATGTTTATTCGGACTTTACAGGTGAAAACTCGCCGTCCGAGGTGCTTTTCGTGGCTGACACGAGATTCCCGGTTGCGTTTTCCATTGTTTGCAATCCGGGAGAAAACGTGTCATTAAAGAAAAACACCAGAATAAAATAAATAAACGTGTAACAGACCAGTCACAGTGAAACCGGGCCTTTACTTTCACTTTCTTTGGGTTAAACAGAAACAACCTCGGTCTGCAGATTTGATAAACCACAGACTCATCTTCTTCCATCGGCTGTAAAAGTCAGGATGTGCAGTGCATTGTGGGATGGAAACGGAGCCCATAACCAGCTGGGGCTCAGGATCACAGCTGCATTATGGGTTCCGTTACTATCCCACCCACCAGGAGGATCCGGGATCCGGTCTGGACAAGACACCGGCTTAAAAAAAACCAAAAAAAACCCAGAAAGTCAGATTTTAGTGCAGGACAAACAAAAACAAATGAGATATTTAACCTTTTTAATTAAAGAATAATCACATTTTCACATTATAACATAATAAACACCTCAGTTATAATCACATTATGTTGAATTTGCACCAAAATTACTTAAAATATGAAAGAAGATTCAAAAAGCTTTTATTTTTGCATATTTAGTTGAAATTGTTCAAATAAAAATATAAAATAACATGTATTTTAGTTGAAAAAATCTCTAGAAAATACTTTTATGCCTCAGTAACATGTAAAAAAAGAAACAAATATGAAAGTTAAACTCATTCAAAATGCTTCTTATATGATTAAAATGAGCATTTAATTCTCTTCATAAGTTTATTTCCTGTTGTCACTGAGAATTTAATCAAACTCCTTTATTTCCACTCATTTATTAAAATATTTCCGTCTACATTTAGATCCAACGTCCATAAAAGGACCTTCATTTTAGTTTATTTACAGACAGTTTTCGACACTAACAGTTGTATAAACCTTAATTTACAACATTTACATGTTAATGTTACATAAAACACATTAAATTGTAACTTTGAAGTTTAAAATACACATTAAATTAAAAGTTTTCTGATTAAACTGTACAATTACAGCTAAAATACAACAAAAATAAAACAGAAGATGACGTTTATGACAAATCCAATGAAAACTGAATGTTTATTTAATTTAGTTTATTCTGTTGCATAATTTGTCACTTATTTCATTCATTTTGTTGCTTAAAATGTTCAGTTTTGCGTTTTTGTTTTTTTTTTTTGCTTAATTTTAATGTTTTTACTCATTTTTTAACTTAAACTTTTAATTTTGGAACTTAATTTTTGCTCATTTTGTTCCTTAATTTGCTCTTTTTTTGTTTAATTCATTTTTTTGTTCATTTTGTTGATTAATTTGCTCATTTTTTGTTTAATTAGTTGATTTTTCATTAATTATGTTGCTTAATTTGTTATTCCATTCATTTTTTTTCATTTTGTTGATTAATTTGTTCAGGTTTGCTCTTTTTTTTTTTTGTTGCTTAATTTTCAAATTGACTCATTTTGTTACGTAAATTTTTCATTTTGTAACTTAATTCATTTTTGTTAATTTTGTTCCTATATTTGGTCATTTTTGCTCATTTTTTATTTAACAAGTTCATTTTTGTTCATTCTGTTGCTAAATTTGTTGCTTTTTCATTCATTTTTGTTCATTTTCTTACTTAATTTGCTCATTTTTTATTTAATTAGTTCATTTTTGTTAATTCCTTTGCTTAATTTTTTTACTCATTTCATTCACTGTTGTTCATTTTGTTATTTAATTTGCTCATTTTTTATTTAATTAGTTCATTTTTGTTCTTTCTATTCGTAATTTGTTACTTATTCCATTCACTTTTGTTCATTTTTTTGCATAATTTGCTCATTTTTGCTCATGTTTTTATTTAATTAATTCATTTTTGTTCGTTCTGTTGCTTAATTTTTTACTTATTTCATTCACTTTTGTTCATTTTTTTACTTTACTGACACAAGTATGTTCTATATTTCTATAAAAGCCGTCTGTACGCTCTGTGGTAAAGGAGAAGAAGTTGGATTTCAAACCCAGATAAAGTCGATCTGAGGTTTCAGTGAATCAGCCTCTGCTTCGACCTCCCACCTGGAAAAACCTGTTGTTTTATCTGTCGATGGAGGAAAGAAAAATAAAGCAACCGGAGCGAAGAGGCCGATGAGGAAGAGGTGACAGGAGGAAGGAGAATGAAAAACTGAAGGAATGGATCAGAGTCCAATCAAAGAAAAAAAAAAAGGGAAGGACAGAGGGATTCAGAAAGACCTGGAGTCACAGAAAGAATAAAAAAAGACAAACCTGAGGACCAACATGTTCTCTGTCCTAAAGGAGACGCAGAAAAAAAACACTGGAGGAGACGCTGGAGGTATGTCAAACACAAGAGGAGGAGGAGGAGGAGGAGGAGGAGGAGGGAGGAGAGGGAGAGGGAGTCAAACAAAGAAAAACAAAGAAAGAAAACAGCAGCAGAACAGTTACAAACAGCAGAGTCTCACCCACCGCCTCGTCCGTCCGTCTGTCCGTCCACAGCTCCGTCCGTCCAGACTTCCTCTTTAAATACTCTTCTGTCATTTCACTTTCACTTCTCCTCATGTGAGCTGACTCCTCCCCCTCCTCCTCCCCCTCCTCCCCCTCCTCCTCCTCCCCCTCCTCCCCTCCTCCCCCTCCTCCCCCTCCTCCTCCTACCAGTGGGAGGAGGGAAAACCAGAACAGTTCACACTTCATGAAACTTCAGTTTATGAACGCACCAAGTAGAAGCAGAATTTAATACTGACGTTAACGCACAGTAAATGAACCAACTTTAGCAACGAAAACAGACACTTTACACCAGCGGGAGGGGGGGCATTTTGTTCATTTTGTTGTTCATTTTGTTCCTTAATTTGCTCATTTTTGCTAATTTTTTTTTTAATTAGTTCATTTTTGTTCATTCTGTTGCTTTATGTGTGTGTGTGGGGGGGGGGGTCAAGCTCTGTTTAGTTCAGGTTCCACATTTAGTCTAATTTTTTATTTTTTTTAACTTGTCCTCCATCCTAACAGCAGAGTGGTGGTCTGGTTCCTTTTGCTGCTGAACACATTTGCGTTGCCAAAGGAAACTTCATAAAGTAAATGGAGCTGCCCTTCATATTCTACTGTTTATGATGAGTTTAGTCGAACCACATTTAGATGCCGGTCCTGACATGAGGTTGGTTTTTTTGTTTTTAAGTGTTGTTTTTTCTCAGATTTTAATTTGTCTTTGTTTTTACGATGCTTGTATTTTGTTGTTCTTCGCCTGCTTTGCACCCTGTGTTATCACTGTTTTTACTTATTTATTTACTTATTTAATCCCTTGTTTTATGTCTGGTTTACGGCACTTTGACAGGCTGTAAAGTTCTTAAAGTGCGTTATAAATAAAGTTGGTATGGTATGGAAGACCCTCACAAGAAAATGTCAACAATACAAACAGTAACAACCATGGTGATAAATACAATAACTAGAACCAGAACTGAGTAAAACTGGGCAGAAGAGAAAGAAGGGAAAAAAAAAAAAGTACAATATTACAATAAAATAAAATAAATTTAGCCTAATTTGATCTGCAGTGGGTCGAACCAGTAAAATAATTACATAATAATTTATAAATAATGTCAACTCCAAACTTTCCTCTGGGTTTTAGAGTAAAAAAAAAAAAAGTAAAATTACATGTTAAACATTTAAGACCACGTGAATAAAAAACAAACTGAAATTTCTGAAGAAAATAAGTGCAGTTTTAACAGTATTCTGCTTCAGTTTATCATTTATACATGTACATTCTAACGTACAGATCACAGCGGATAAACAAATACAAACAATATTTAATATCAGACACAATTACACCTATTAAGACATGGATGTCAAACTCCTGTTCTTTCAGGTTCCACATTCAGTCTGATTTGATCTGAAACGGACCGGACCAGGAAAATAACAATAAACTGTAAATAATGACAACTACAAATTTTTGTTTTTGTTTCAGTGCAAAAAAAAACCCATTAAATTAAGAAAATCCTAACTTTTATAAACTATCCAAACAAAAAAGATGTGAATAACACTGGTCAACAACAAATGTATTGTTTCAGTTTTTTTGAGCTGATTTAGGATCATTTTGGTGCTGAATCCAAAAATCACATTTATTTTGCTCAATCAGGTCAACTTTTTGAACTATGCTACATATTGGCTTTTGAACATGTTTGCTTACATTTATGGGCATTTTCACATCGTATGATACAAAATTCTTTCATATTTCTTGCAATAAACAAGTTCTGAAGATTTGACTTTTGCCAATTTATGATGAATGTTTTTTTTAATATTACAGGTGAATGAAATGGCTTCGACTAGAAGATCTGGCAAAAATAAACCTGACGTATTCTGCTACATCTGCGCTGAATACATAATAAATAATAAATACATCCTGTTAGAAAATGTTTTTTTTTCTTTTAAAACCTATTTGGGGTGACAACTATATAAAAAATCAACTGATAAAGTCACAAAAATGTCATCAATTTTGTGAGAAGGTGAAATTTTTCAAAATCAAATTAGTAAAAAAAACCTGACCTGATTGAGAAAAACAGATGTGATTTTTGGAGTTAGCGGTGCAGAATGGTCCGAATTCAGCTGAAAAAACCTTGACAACTTGCAAAAAACATTTTTTTGTAACCCAGTGTAATCTGAAAAACCTGAAATTTCTTAAGAAAAATAAATGCAATTTTCCCAGTGTTCTGCCTCCACTTCTCATTAGTCCATGTGCATTCTGGATCAGATCTACAAAGACACGAAACACGGAGGAACAGAAGAAAAGAGTTCAAACTGGGCTGAATTTTCTGTAGACGTTTCAGGTTCATATTTGTTCAGATTATTCATATTGTATTGTTTCAGGATAGTTTGTAAATGTAAATATTTTCATAATTTAATGTTATTTTTTGCATTAAAACAAAGAAAACTGTGTCATTATTTATAGGTATAATGTGATAATATTTTCCCATCAGACCCAGTGCTAACTCTGCAGTGGTTCTTCTGTGTGGGTTCTTCTGCTGTTCTTCTTGGACTGTAGATCAGACTGGTCTGTTTGTGGAACCGACACTAACATGAGTTCCACAGCCTGGACTGAGGAGTTTATGCACTTTGTAAACTCATCCAGGTTTAAGACGTCACGTTCATATTTGTTCAGGTTATTCTTGTTTTTTAGGAGAAATGATCGTTTGTTTTTGTGTAAAAACAGTAAAATTACAGAAAAATGTTTAAATTTATAAAAAGAAAAACGAGTAGTTGTCATTATTTTTGGGTTATTATTGTGTTTGACTGGTTCTGACCCAGTTTAGACTGAACTGGTCTGAATGTGGACCCTTTGGTTTGGACCAGGTCTGGACCCTGGACCACATGTTTGACCCCCCTGGGTGACACTGTATTCTCTTTACACAGAAAATGAAACCACATACGACAGAACGGGTATTTGTCTGGATTTATTCAGTGTTTTATTCGTTTTTTAATCATTTTAATGCTTGATTTTTTAAATTTTCCTTTGAATCCGTTTTGCTGCTTAATTTATTCCTTTTTCATTGTGGTTCATTGTTTTGCTTTGTTTTTGTCATTTTTGATCATTTTACTGCTCGTTTTGTTCATTCTTTTACTTTAATTGTTCATTTTGTTACTTTTATTTTTAATTTTTGCTGGTTTTTTTTGCTTAACTTACTCATTTGTGTTAATTTTTGTTTGGCTTAACTTGTCATGTTTGTTAATTTTGTTAAATTTGTTCATTTTTGCAAAGTTTTTCCTTAATTTGTTCATTTTTAGTCTTCTTTTGCTTATTGTTATTTTTTGTTTTTCATTTTTGCTTTTTTTGCTTATTTATTTTGTTGCGTATTTTGTTTATTTGTGTTTAATTTGTTCATTTTTACTTTTTTGGCTTATTGTTTATTTTTGTTGTTTAATTTGTTCATTTTTACTTTTTTGGCTTATTGTTTATTTGTGTTTAATTTGTTCATTTTAATTTTTTGGCTTATTGTTTATTTTTGTTTAATTTGTTCATTTTTACTTTTTTTTGCTTGTTTATTTTGTTGCTTATTTTGTTGATTAATTTTGTTAATTTTGTTTATTCTGTTCATTTTCATTCATTTAGTTTATTTTTTTCATTTTAGTTCATTTTGTTGCTTATTTTGTTCATTTTTCTTCTGTTGTCGCTTCAGTTTCATCCTATCTATCATTTTCTTCATTCTTTCCCTTCTTTTTCCAGCAGCAGGAGGAGAAAACGCCGACTCCATCTGACACTAAATGTCCTCGTTGTTGGTTTTATTCTGTGTTGTGTTTATTTTCTCCCTCAGACATTATTCCTTCATCAGATTTTGTGATTATTCTCAGATTATATTTTATTATTTGGGTAAAAACAGCAGAAGCCGTTCAGCAGGTTCCATTTGAGAAGGTTCAGTGTTTGTGGACGTTCATGTTTCACTTCAGAATAAATAAAATAAACAATTAATTCAAACTAAAACAAACTAAATGACACATGTATTTTTCTAAAGTGTTGTCTGTGTTTCATGTTTGTTTGTTTGTTTGTTTGTTTGTTTTTTTTTGGAGGGGGGGGGGGGGTGTCCAGTTCGTCCTTTAAGGTGAAACTATGAACTCTGAAAATTCCCCCTGAAAAGGTCTGAGTGTTCGACGTGTTTTAAAAGTTGGTCACGTTCTCCTTCTGGAGTCTGACGTTCATTTAAAACTGTTCTCACATTCTCACCCACAGCCGCTACGAACATGAAAAAAAACAAAAGCAAACAAACGTAAAAAACACCAACTAATTCATTTGGCTTTTCTACGTCTTTTCTGTTAATTCCACTAGAGGTCGCACTCCTGATGCAGCTGACCTTTGACCTCACACGAACTGAACTGAATGAAACAGAAAAACCGACAGCTGCGATGAATGTTCGATAAAGAGAAGGAAGACGAACAGTTTAAATGGAAGTCCGATCAGAGGCCCGAGACAATTATGTGGTTTTCAAACAACAGGACATCAGCCGACAAGTTTCACCCAGTAATGCTAACTACACTTGCACACATGCTAAATACGCTAGCACACATGCTAACTATGCTATCAGAAATGCTAACTACGCTAGCAAACAAGCTAAATACATAAGCAGAAAGGCGAACTATGCTAGCAAACATGCTAATTACACTAGCAGACATGCTAACAAGATTAGCAGACATGCTAACTATGCTAGCAATGAGCCAATGAACTCAATGTCAGAGTATGGAAGCACTTAGAAAAATATTATCCTCCGACACAAAGAAGAAAGAAGAGTCAAAAAAAAATAAAGGTAAGTAATCGGATGGAATGAGTTTAGTTTACGATACTAAAAAAAGATTTTTGGAGCATGTTAAAAAAACTCCTCAAAACATTCTAAATGAAACTAAAATACACCAGAGAGTGATTATTTGGTCATTTACAACATCATGAATCAAATTTAAGATATTTTTGTAGTCATGTCCAAAACGTCCATTTTTGGACGTCATACTATAGCCTTACAAAAAAAAGGATTTTTGGAGCATATTATAAAAACTCCTCAAAACGTTCTAAATCCACCTTAAATACACCAGAGAGAGTTTATTATGTCATTTAGAACATCCTAAATCACATTTTAGACATTTTTGGAATCATGTCCAAAATGTCCATTTTTGGACGTCATACGATAGCCTTACTAAAAAATGATTTTTGGAGCATGTTCAAAAAAGTCCTCAAAACGTTCTAAATCCACCTGAAATACACCAGAGAGTATTTATTATGTAATTTAGAACATCCTAAATCACATTTTAGACATTTTTGGAATCATGTCCAAAATGTCCATTTTTGGACGTCATACTATAGCCCTACTAAAACATGATTTTTGGAGCATGTTCAAAAAACTCCTCAAAATGTTCTAAATCCACCTGAAATACACCAGAGAGTGTTTATTATGTCATTTAGAACATCCTGAATCACATTTTAGAAGTTTTTGGAATCATGTCCAAAATGTCCATTTTTGGACGTCATACTATATAGCCTTACTAAAAAATGGTGTTTGGAGCATGTAATAAACAACTCCTCAAAACGTTCTAAATCCACCTGAAATACACCAGAGAGTGTTTATTATGTCATTTAGAACATCCTAAATCACATTTTAGACATTTTTGGAATCATGTCCAAAATGTCCATTTTTGGACGTCATACTATAGCCTTACTAAAAAATGATTTTTGGAGCATGTTCAAAAAAGTCCTCAAAACGTTCTAAATCCACCTGAAATACACAAGAGAGAGTTTATTATATCATTAAGAACATCCTAAATCACATTTTAGAACTTTTTGAAATCATGTCCAAAATGTCCATTTTTGGACATCATACTATAGCCTTACTAAAAAATGATTTTTGGAGCATGTTCAAAAAAGTCCTCAAAACGTTCTAAATCCACCTGAAATACACAAGAGAGTGTTTATTATGTCATTTAGAACATCCTAAATCACATTTTAGAAGTTTTTGGAATCATGTCCAAAATGTCCATTTTTGGACGTCATACTATAGCCTTACTAAAAAATGATTTTTGGAGCATGTTCAAAAAAGTCCTCAAAACGTTCTAAATCCACCTGAAATACACCAAGAGAGTTTATTATATCATTAGAACCTCCTAAATCACATTTTAGACATTTTTGGAATCATGTCCAAAATGTCCATTTTTGGACGTCATACTATAGCCTTACTAAAAAATGATTTTTGGAGCATGTTCAAAAAAGTCCTCAAAACGTTCTAAATCCACCTGAAATACACCAGAGAGTGTTTATTATCTCATTTAGAAAAACCTAAATCACATTTTAGACATTTTTGGAATCATGTCCAAAACGTCCATTTTTGGACGTCATACTATAGCCTTACTAAAAAATGATTTTTGGAGCATGTTAAAAAAAGTCCTCAAAACGTTCTAAATCCACCTGAAATACACCAGAGAGTGTTTATTATCTCATTTAGAAAATCCTAAATCACATTTTAGACATTTTTGGAATCATGTCCAAAATGTCCATTTTTGGACGTCATACTATAGCCTTACTAAAAAATGATTTTTGGAGCATGTTCAAAAACGTCCTCAAAACGTTCTAAATCCACTTGAAATACACAGGAGAGTGTTTATTATGTCATTTAGAACATCCTAAATCACATTTTAGAAGTTTTTGGAATCATGTCCAAAATGTCCATTTTTGGACATCATACTATAGCCTTACTAAAAAAATGATTTTTGGAGCATGTTCAAAAAAGTCCTCAAAACGTTCTAAATCCACCTGAAATACACCAGAGAGTGTTTATTATGTCATTTAGAACATCCTAAATCACATTTTAGAAGTTTTTGAAATCATGTCCTAAATGTCCATTTTTGGACGTCATACTATAGCCTTACTAAAACATGATTTTTGGAGCATGTTCAAAAAACTCCTCAAAATGTTCTAAATCCACCTGAAATACACCAGAGAGTGTTTATTATGTAATTTAGAACATCCTGAATCACATTTTAGAAGTTTTTGGAATCATGTCCAAAATGTCCATTTTTGGACGTCATACTATATAGCCTTACTAAAAAATGGTGTTTGGAGCATGTAATAAACAACTCCTCAAAACGTGCTAAATCCACCTGAAATACACCAGAGAGTGTTTATTATCTCATTTAGAAAATCCTAAATCACATTTTAGACATTTTTGGAATCATGTCCAAAATGTCCATTTTTGGACGTCATACTATAGCCTTACTAAAAAATGGTTTTTGGAGCATGTTCAAAAAACTCCTCAAAACGTTCTAAATCCACCTGAAATACACCAGAGAGAGTTTATTATGTCATTTAGAACATCCTAAATCACATTTTAGAAGTTTTTGGAATCATGTCCAAAATGTCCATTTTTGGACGTCATACTATAGCCTTACTAAAAAATGATTTTTGGAGCATGTTCAAAAAAGTCCTCAAAACGTTCTAAATCCACCTGAAATACACAAAAGAGAGTTTATTATATCATTAAGAACATCCTAAATCACATTTTAGACATTTTTGGAATCATGTCCAAAATGTCCATTTTTGGACGTCATACTATAGCCTTACTAAAAAATGATTTTTGGAGTATGTTCAAAAAAGTCCTCAAAACGTTCTAAATCCACCGGAAATACACCAGAGAGAGTTTATTATGTCATTTAGAACATCCTAAATCACATTTTAGACATTTTTGGAATCATGTCCAAAATGTCCATTTTTGGACGTCATACTATAGCCTTACTAAAAAATGATTTTTGGAGCATGTTCAAAAAATTCCTTAAAATGTTTTAAATCAACCTGAAATACACCAGAGAGTGTTAATTATGTCATTTAGAACCTCCTAAATCACATTTTAGACATTTTTGGAATCATGTCCAAAATGTCCATTTTTGGACGTCATACTGTAGCCTTACTAAAAAATGATTTTTGGAGCATGTTCAAAAAAGTCCTCAAAACGTTCTAAATCCACCTGAAATACACCAGAGAGTGTTTATTATGTCATTTAGAACATCCTAAATCTCATTTTAGAACTTTTTGAAATCATGTCCAAAATGTCCATTTTTGGACATCATACTATAGCCTTACTAAAAAATGATTTTTGGAGCATGTTCAAAAAAGTCCTCAAAACGTTCTAAATCCACCTGAAATACACCAGAGAGTGTTTATTATGTCATTTAGAACATCCTAAATCTCATTTTAGAACTTTTTGAAATCATGTCCAAAATGTCCATTTTTGGACATCATACTATAGCCTTACTAAAAAATGATTTTTGGAGCATGTTCAAAAAACTCCTCAAAACGTTCTAAATCCACCTGAAATACACCAGAGACAGTTTATTATGTCATTTAGAACATCCTAAATCACATTTTAGAAGTTTTGGAATCATGTCCAAAATGTCCATTTTTGGACGTCATACTATAGCCTTACTAAAAAATGATTTTTGGAGCATGTTCAAAAAAGTCCTCAAAACGTTCTAAATCCACCTGAAATACACAAAAGAGAGTTTATTATATCATTAAGAAAATCCTAAATCACATTATAGACATTTTTGGAATCATGTCCAAAATGTCCATTTTTGGACGTCATACTATAGCCTTACTAAAAAATGATTTTTGGAGTATGTTCAAAAAAGTCCTCAATACGTTCTAAATCCACCGGAAATACACCAGAGAGAGTTTATTATATCATTTAGAACATCCTAAATCACATTTTAGACATTTTTGGAATCATGTCCAAAATGTCCATTTTTGGACGTCATACTATAGCCTTACTAAAAAATGATTTTTGGAGCATGTTCAAAAAAGTCCTCAAAACGTTCTAAATCCACCTGAAATACACCAGAGAGTGTTTATTATCTCATTTAGAAAAACCTAAATCACATTTTAGACATTTTTGGAATCATGTCCAAAACGTCCATTTTTGGACGTCATACTATAGCCTTACTAAAAAATGATTTTTGGAGCATGTTAAAAAAAGTCCTCAAAACATTCTAAATCCACCTGAAACACACCAGAGAGTGTTTATTATCTCATTTAGAAAATCCTAAATCACATTTTAGACATTTTTGGAATCATGTCCAAAACGTCCATTTTTGGACGTCATACTATAGCCTTACTAAAAAATGATTTTTGGAGCATGTTCAAAAACGTCCTCAAAACGTTCTAAATCCACTTGAAATACACCAGAGAGTGTTTATTATGTCATTTAGAACATCCTCAATCACATTTTAGAAGTTTTTGGAATCATGTCCAAAATGTCCATTTTTGGACATCATACTATAGCCTTACTAAAAAAATGATTTTTGGAGCATGTTCAAAAAAGTCCTCAAAACGTTCTAAATCCACCTGAAATACACCAGAGAGTGTTTATTATGTCATTTAGAACATCCTAAATCACATTTTAGAAGTTTTTGAAATCATGTCCTAAATGTCCATTTTTGGACGTCATACTATAGCCTTACTAAAACATGATTTTTGGAGCATGTTCAAAAAACTCCTCAAAATGTTCTAAATCCACCTGAAATACACCAGAGAGTGTTTATTATGTAATTTAGAACATCCTGAATCACATTTTAGAAGTTTTTGGAATCATGTCCAAAATGTCCATTTTTGGACGTCATACTATATAGCCTTACTAAAAAATGGTGTTTGGAGCATGTAATAAACAACTCCTCAAAACGTGCTAAATCCACCTGAAATACACCAGAGAGTGTTTATTATCTCATTTAGAAAATCCTAAATCACATTTTAGACATTTTTGGAATCATGTCCAAAATGTCCATTTTTGGACGTCATACTATAGCCTTACTAAAAAATGATTTTTGGAGCATGTTCAAAAAACTCCTCAAAACGTTCTAAATCCATCTGAAATACACCAGAGAGAGTTTATTATGTCATTTAGAACATCCTAAATCACATTTTAGAAGTTTTTGGAATCATGTCCAAAATGTCCATTTTTGGACGTCATACTATAGCCTTACTAAAAAATGATTTTTGGAGCATGTTCAAAAAAGTCCTCAAAACGTTCTAAATCCACCTGAAATACACAAAAGAGAGTTTATTATAGTCATTAGAACATCCTAAATCACATTTTAGACATTTTTGGAATCATGTCCAAAATGTCCATTTTTGGACGTCATACTATAGCCTTACTAAAAAATGATTTTTGGAGTATGTTCAAAAAAGTCCTCAAAACGTTCTAAATCCACCGGAAATACACCAGAGAGAGTTTATTATGTCATTTAGAACATCCTAAATCACATTTTGGACATTTTTGGAATCATGTCCAAAATGTCCATTTTTGGACGTCATACTATAGCCTTACTAAAAAATGATTTTTGGAGCATGTTCAAAAAAGTCCTCAAAACGTTCTAAATCCACCTGAAATACACCAGAGAGTGTTTATTATGTCATTTAGAACATCCTAAATCATATTTTAGACATTTTTGGAATCATGTCCAAAATGTCCATTTTTGGACGTCATACTGTAGCCTTACTAAAAAATGATTTTTGGAGCATGTTCAAAAAAGTCCTCAAAACGTTCTAAATCCACCTGAAATACACCAGAGAGTGTTTATTATGTCATTTAGAACATCCTAAATCTCATTTTAGAACTTTTTGAAATCATGTCCAAAATGTGCATTTTTGGACGTCATACTATAGCCTTACTAAAAAATGATTTTTGGAGTATGTTCAAAAAAGTCCTCAAAACGTTCTAAATCCACCGGAAATACACCAGAGAGAGTTTATTATGTCATTTAGAACATCCTAAATCACATTTTGGACATTTTTGGAATCATATCCAAAATGTCCATTTTTGGACGTCATACTATAGCCTTACTAAAAAATGATTTTTGGAGCATGTTCAAAAAAGTCCTCAAAACGTTCTAAATCCACCTGAAATACACCAGAGAGTGTTTATTATGTCATTTAGAACATCCTAAATCACATTTTAGACATTTTTGGAATCATGTCCAAAATGTCCATTTTTGGACGTCATACTATAGCCTTACTAAAAAATGATTTTTGGAGCATGTTCAAAAAAGTCCTCAAAACGTTCTAAATCCACCTGAAATACACCAGAGAGTGTTTATTATGTCATTTAGAACATCCTAAATCTCATTTTAGAACTTTTTGAAATCATGTCCAAAATGTGCATTTTTGGACATCATACTATAGCCTTACTAAAAAATGATTTTTGGAGCATGTTCAAAAAAGTCCTCAAAACGTTCTAAATCCACCTGAAATACACCAGAGAGTGTTTATTATGTCATTTAGAACATCCTAAATCACATTTTAGACATTTTTGAAATCATGTCAAAAATGTCCATTTTTGGACGTCATACAACATAGCCTTACTAAAAAATGATTTTTGGAGCATGTTCAAAAAATTCCTCAAAACATTCTAAATCCACCTGAAATACACCAGAGAGTGTTTATTATGTCATTGAGAACATCCTAAATCACATTTTAGACATTTTTGGAATCATGTCCAAAATGTCCATTTTTGGACGTCATACTATAGCCTTACTAAAAAATGATTTTTGGAGCATGTTCAAAAACGTCCTCAAAACGTTCTAAATCCACCTGAAATACACCAGAGAATGTTTCTTTTTTCATTTAGAACATCCTAAATCACATTTTAGAAGTTTTTGGAATCATGTCCAAAATGTCCATTTTTGGACGTCATACTATAGCCTTACTAAAAAATGATTTTTGGAGCATGTTCAAAAACGTCCTCAAAATGTTATAAATCCACCTGAAATACACCAGAGAGTGTTTATTATGTCTTTTAGAACATCCTAAATCACATTTTAGACATTTTTGGAATCATGTCCAAAATGTCCATTTTTGGACATCATACTATAGCCTTACTAAAAAATGATTTTTGGAGCATGTTCAAAAAAGTCCTCAAAACGTTCTAACTCCACCTGAAATACACCAGAGAGTGTTTATTATGTAATTTAGAACATCCTAAATCACATTTTAGACATTTTTTTCGAATCATGTCCAAAATGTCCATATTTGGACGTCATACTATAGCCTTACTAAAAAATGGTGTTTGGAGCATGTTCAAAAAGTCCTCAAAACGTTCTAAATCCAACTGAAATACACCAGAGAGAGTTTATTATGTCATTTAGAACATCCTAAATCTCATTTTAGACATTTTTGAAATCATGTCCAAAATGTCCATTTTTGGACATCATACTATAGCCTTACTAAAAAATGATTTTTGGAGCATGTTCAAAAAAGTCCTCAAAACGTTCTAAATCCACCTGAAATACACCAGAGAGTGTTTATTATATCATTGAGAACATCCTAAATCACATTTTAGACATTTTTGGAATCATATCTAAAATGTCCATTTTTGGACGTCATACTATAGCCTTACTAAAAAATGATTTTTGGAGCATGTTCAAAAAAGTCCTCAAAACGTTCTAAATCCAACTGAAATACACCAGAGAGAGTTTATTATGTCATTTAGAACATCCTAAATCACATTTTAGAAGTTTTTGGAATCATGTCCAAAATGTCCATTTTTGGACGTCATACTATAGCCTTACTAAAAAATGATTTTTGGAGCATGTTCAAAAAAGTCCTCAAAACGTTCTAAATCCACCTGAAATACACCAGAGAGTGTTTCTTTCATCATTTAGAACATCCTAAATCACATTTGAGAAGTTTTTGGAATCATGTCCAAAATGTCCATTTTTGGACGTCATACAACATAGCCTTACTAAAAAATGATTTTTGGAGCATGTTAAAAAAAGTCCTCAAAACGTTCTAAATCCACCTGAAATAAACCAGAGAGTGTTTATTATGTCATTTAGAACATCCTAAATCACATTTTAGACATTTTTGGAATCATGTCCAAAATGTCCATTTTTGGACGTCATACTATAGCCTTACTAAAAAATGATTTTTGGAGCATGTTCAAAAAAGTCCTCAATACGTTCTAAATCCACCTGAAATACACCAGAGAGTGTTTCTTTCGTAATTTAGAACATCCTAAATCACATTTTAGAAGTTTTTGGAATCATGTCCAAAATGTCCATTTTTGGACGTCATACAACATAGCCTTACTAAAAAATGATTTTTGGAGCATGTTAAAAAAAGTCCTCAAAACGTTCTAAATCCACCTGAAATACACCAGAGTGTTTATTATGTCATTTAGAACATCCTAAATCATATTTTAGACATTTTTGGAATCATGTCAAAAATGTCCATTTTTGGACGTCATACTATAGCCTTACTAAAAAATGGTTTTTGGAGCATGTTCAAAACATTCCTCAAAACGTTCTAAATCCACCTGAAATACACCAGAGAGTGTTTATTATGTCATTTAGAACATCCTAAATAACATTTTAGATATTTTTGGAATCATGTCCAAAATGTCCATTTTTGGACGTCATACTATAGCCTTACTAAAAAATGGTGTTTGGAACATGTTCAAAAACGTCCTCAAAACGTTCTAAATCCACCTGAAATACACCAGAGAGAGTTTATTATGTCATTTAGAACATCCTAAATCACATTTTAGACATTTTTGGAATCAAATCTAAAATGTCCATTTTTGGACGTCATACTATAGCCTTACTAAAAAATGATTTTTGGAGCATGTTGGAAAAACTCCTCAAAACGTTCTAAATCCATCTGAAATACACCAGAGAGAGTTTATTATGTCATTTAGAACATCCTAAATCACATTTTAGAAGTTTTTGGAATCATGTCCAAAATGTCCATTTTTGGACGTCATACTATAGCCTTACTAAAAAATGATTTTTGGAGCATGTTCAAAAAAGTCCTCAAAACGTTCTAAATCCACCTGAAATACACCAGAGAGTGTTTCTTTCATCATTTAGAACATCCCTAATCACATTTTAGACATTTTTGGAATCATGTCCAAAATGTCCATTTTTGGACATCATACTATAGCCTTACTAAAAAATGATTTTTGGAGCATGTTCAAAAAAGTCCTCAAAACGTTCTAAATCCACCTGAAATACACCAGAGAGTGTTTATTATCTCATTTAGAAAAACCTAAATCACATTTTAGACATTTTTGGAATCATGTCCAAAACGTCCATTTTTGGACGTCATACTATAGCCTTACTAAAAAATGATTTTTGGAGCATGTTAAAAAAAGTCCTCAAAACGTTCTAAATCCACCTGAAACACACCAGAGAGTGTTTATTATGTAATTTAGAACATCCTGAATCACATTTTAGAAGTTTTTGGAATCATGTCCAAAATGTCCATTTTTGGACGTCATACTATAGCCTTACTAAAAAATGATGTTTGGAGCATGTAATAAACCACTCCTTAAAATGTTTTAAATCAACCTGAAATACACCAGAGAGTGTTAATTATGTCATTTAGAACCTCCTAAATCACATTTTAGACATTTTTGGAATCATGTCCAAAATGTCCATTTTTGGACGTCATACTATAGCCTTACTAAAAAATGATTTTTGGAGCATGTTCAAAAAACTCCTCAAAACGTTCTAAATCCATCTGAAATACACCAGAGAGAGTTTATTATGTCATTTAGAACATCCTAAATCACATTTTAGAAGTTTTTGGAATCATGTCCAAAATGTCCATTTTTGGACGTCATACTATAGCCTTACTAAAAAATGATTTTTGGAGCATGTTCAAAAAAGTCCTCAAAACGTTCTAAATCCACCTGAAATACACAAAAGAGAGTTTATTATATCATTAAGAACATCCTAAATCACATTTTAGACATTTTTGGAATCATGTCCAAAATGTCCATTTTTGGACGTCATACTATAGCCTTACTAAAAAATGATTTTTGGAGTATGTTCAAAAAAGTCCTCAAAACGTTCTAAATCCACCGGAAATACACCAGAGAGAGTTTATTATGTCATTTAGAACATCCTAAATCACATTTTAGACATTTTTGGAATCATGTCCAAAATGTCCATTTTTGGACGTCATACTATAGCCTTACTAAAAAATGATTTTTGGAGCATGTTCAAAAAATTCCTTAAAATGTTTTAAATCAACCTGAAATACACCAGAGAGTGTTAATTATGTCATTTAGAACCTCCTAAATCACATTTTAGACATTTTTGGAATCATGTCCAAAATGTCCATTTTTGGACGTCATACTGTAGCCTTACTAAAAAATGATTTTTGGAGCATGTTCAAAAAAGTCCTCAAAACGTTCTAAATCCACCTGAAATACACCAGAGAGTGTTTATTATGTCATTTAGAACATCCTAAATCTCATTTTAGAACTTTTTGAAATCATGTCCAAAATGTGCATTTTTGGACATCATACTATAGCCTTACTAAAAATGATTTTTGGAGCATGTTCAAAAAACTCCTCAAAACGTTCTAAATCCACCTGAAATACACCAGAGAGTGTTTATTATGTCATTTAGAACATCCTAAATCAAATTTTAGACATTTTTGGAATCATGTCCAAAATGTCCATTTTTGGATTTCATACTATAGCCTTACTAAAAAAAAGGATTTTTGGAGCATGTAATTAAAAACTCCTCAAAACGTTCTAAATCCACCTGAAATACACCAGAGAGAGTTTCTTTGGTCATTTAGAACATCCTAAATCACATTTTAGAAGTTTTTGGAATCATGTCCAAAATGTCCATTTTTGGACGTCATACAACATAGCCTTACTAAAAAATGATTTTTGGAGCATGTTAAAAAAAGTCCTCAAAACGTTCTAAATCCACCTGAAATACACCAGAGTGTTTATTATGTCATTTAGAACATCCTAAATCATATTTTAGACATTTTTGGAATCATGTCCAAAATGTCCATTTTTGGACGTCATACTATAGCCTTACTAAAAAATGGTTTTTGGAGCATGTTCAAAACATTCCTCAAAACGTTCTAAATCCACCTGAAATACACCAGAGAGTGTTTATTATGTCATTTAGAACATCCTAAATAACATTTTAGACATTTTTGGAATCATGTCCAAAATGTCCATTTTTGGACGTCATACTATAGCCTTACTAAAAAATGATTTTTGGAGCATATTCAAAAAATTCCTTAAAATGTTTTAAATCAACCTGAAATACACCAGAGAGTGTTAATTATGTCATTTAGAACCTCCTAAATCACATTTTAGACATTTTTGGAATCATGTCCAAAATGTCCATTTTTGGACGTCATACTATAGCCTTACTAAAAAATGATTTTTGGAGCATATTCAAAAAATTCCTTAAAATGTTTTCAATCAACCTGAAATACACCAGAGAGTGTTAATTTAATCATTTAGAACCTCCTAAATCACATTTTAGACATTTTTTGGAATCATGTCCAAAATGTCCATTTTTGGACGTCATACTATAGCCTTACTAAAAAATGATTTTTGGAGCATATTCAAAAAATTCCTTAAAATGTTTTAAATCAACATGAAATACACCAGAGAGTGTTAATTATGTCATTTAGAACCTCCTAAATCACATTTTAGACATTTTTTGAAATCATGTCCAAAATGTCCATTTTTGGACGTCATACTATAGCCTTACTAAAAAATGATTTTTGGAGCATATTCAAAAAAATCCTCAAAACGTTCTAAATCCACCTGAAATACACCAGAGAGTGTTTCTTTCGTCATTTAGAACATCCTAAATCACATTTTAGAAGTTTTTGGAATCATGTCCAAAATGTCCATTTTTGGACGTCATACAACATTGCCTTACCAAAAAATGATTTTTGGAGCATGTTAAAAAAAGTCATCAAAACGTTCTAAATCCACCTGAAATACACCAGAGAGTGTTTATTATGTCATTTAGAACATCCTAAATCATATTTTAGACATTTTTGGAATCATGTCAAAAATATCCATTTTTGGACGTCATACTATAGCCTTACTAAAAAATGGTGTTTGGAGCATGATCAAAAAACTCCTCAAAACGTTCTAAATCCACCTGAAATACACCAGACAGTGTTTATTATGCCATTTAGAACATCCTAAATCTCATTTTAGACATTTTTGGAATCATGTCCAAAATGTCCATTTTTGGACGTCATACTATAGCCTTACTAAAAAATGATTTTTAAAGCATGTTCAAAAAAGTCCTCAAAACGTTCTAAATCCACCTGAAATACACAAGAGAGTGTTTGTTATGTCATTTAGAAAATCCTAAATCACATTTTAGACATTTTTGGAATCATGTCCAAAATTTCCATTTTTGGACGTCATACTATAGCCTTACTAAAAAATGATTTTTGGAGCATGTTCAAAAACGTCCTCAAAACGTTCTAAATCCACCTGAAATACACCAGAGAGTGTTTATTATGTCTTTTAGAACATCCTAAATCACATTTTAGACATTTTTGGAATCATGTCCAAAATGTCCATTTTTGGACATCATACTATAGCCTTACTAAAAAATGATTTTTGGAGCATGTTCAAAAAAGTCCTCAAAACGTTCTAAATCCACCTGAAATACACCAGAGAGTGTTTATTATGTCATTTAGAACATCCTAAATCACATTTTAGAAGTTTTTGGAATCATGTCCAAAATGTCCATTTTTGGACGTCATACTATAGCCTTACTAAAAAATGATTTTTAAAGCATGTTCAAAAAAGTCCTCAAAACGTTCTAAATCCACCTGAAATACACCAGAGAGTGTTTATTATGTCATTTAGAACATCCTAAATCTCATTTTAGAACTTTTTGAAATCATGTCCAAAATGTCCATTTTTGGACATCATACTATAGCCTTACTAAAAAATGATTTTTGGAGCATGTTCAAAAAACTCCTCAAAACGTTCTAAATCCACCTGAAATACACCAGAGACAGTTTATTATGTCATTTAGAACATCCTAAATCACATTTTAGAAGTTTTTGGAATCATGTCCAAAATGTCCATTTTTGGACGTCATACTATAGCCTTACTAAAAAATGATTTTTGGAGCATGTTCAAAAAAGTCCTCAAAACGTTCTAAATCCACCTGAAATACACAAAAGAGAGTTTATTATATCATTAAGAAAATCCTAAATCACATTATAGACATTTTTGGAATCATGTCCAAAATGTCCATTTTTGGACGTCATACTATAGCCTTACTAAAAAATGATTTTTGGAGTATGTTCAAAAAAGTCCTCAATACGTTCTAAATCCACCGGAAATACACCAGAGAGAGTTTATTATATCATTTAGAACATCCTAAATCACATTTTAGACATTTTTGGAATCATGTCCAAAATGTCCATTTTTGGACGTCATACTATAGCCTTACTAAAAAATGATTTTTGGAGCATGTTCAAAAAAGTCCTCAAAACGTTCTAAATCCACCTGAAATACACCAGAGAGTGTTTATTATCTCATTTAGAAAAACCTAAATCACATTTTAGACATTTTTGGAATCATGTCCAAAACGTCCATTTTTGGACATCATACTATAGCCTTACTAAAAAATGATTTTTGGAGCATGTTCAAAAAAGTCCTCAAAACGTTCTAAATCCACCTGAAACACACCAGAGAGTGTTTATTATCTCATTTAGAAAATCCTAAATCACATTTTAGACATTTTTGGAATCATGTCCAAAACGTCCATTTTTGGACGTCATACTATAGCCTTACTAAAAAATGATTTTTGGAGCATGTTCAAAGAAGTCCTCAAAACGTTCTAAATCCACCTGAAATACACCAGAGAGTGTTTATTATGTCATTTAGAACATCCTAAATCACATTTTAGAAGTTTTTGGAATCATGTCCAAAATGTCCATTTTTGGACATCATACTATAGCCTTACTAAAAAATGATTTTTGGAGCATGTTCAAAAAAGTCCTCAAAACGTTCTAAATCCACCTGAAATACACCAGAGAGTGTTTATTATGTCATTTAGAACATCCTAAATCACATTTTAGAAGTTTTTGAAATCATGTCCTAAATGTCCATTTTTGGACGTCATACTATAGCCTTACTAAAAAATGATTTTTGGAGCATGTTCAAAAAACTCCTCAAAATGTTCTAAATCCACCTGAAATACACCAGAGAGTGTTTATTATGTAATTTCGAACATCCTGAATCACATTTTAGAAGTTTTTGGAATCATGTCCAAAATGTCCATTTTTGGACGTCATACTATATAGCCTTACTAAAAAATGGTGTTTGGAGCATGTAATAAACAACTCCTCAAAACGTGCTAAATCCACCTGAAATACACAAGAGAGTGTTTATTATCTCATTTAGAAAATCCTAAATCACATTTTAGACATTTTTGGAATCATGTCCAAAATGTCCATTTTTGGACGTCATACTATAGCCTTACTAAAAAATGATTTTTGGAGCATGTTCAAAAAAGTCCTCAAAACGTTCTAAATCCACCTGAAATACACAAAGAGAGTTTATTATATCATTAAGAACATCCTAAATCACATTTTAGACATTTTTGGAATCATGTCCAAAATGTCCATTTTTGGACGTCATACTATAGCCTTACTAAAAAATGATTTTTGGAGTATGTTCAAAAAAGTCCTCAAAACGTTCTAAATCCACCGGAAATACACCAGAGAGAGTTTATTATGTCATTTAGAACATCCTAAATCACATTTTAGAAGTTTTTGGAATCATGTCCAAAATGTCCATTTTTGGACGTCATACTATAGCCTTACTAAAAAATGATTTTTGGAGCATGTTCAAAAAAGTCCTCAAAACGTTCTAAATCCACCTGAAATACACCAGAGAGTGTTTATTATGTCATTTAGAACATCCTAAATCACATTTTAGACATTTTTGGACGTCATACTATAGCCTTACTAAAAAACGGTGTTTGGAGCATGTTCAAAAACGTCCTCAAAACGTTCTAAATCCACCTGAAAAACACCAGAGAGTGTTTATTATATCATTGAGAACATCCTAAATCACATTTTAGACATTTTTGGAATCATATCTAAAATGTCCATTTTTGGACATCATACTATAGCCTTACTAAAAAATGATTTTTGGAGCATGTTGGAAAAACTCCTCAAAACGTTCTAAATCCATCTGAAATACACCAGAGAGAGTTTATTATGTCATTTAGAACATCCTAAATCACATTTTAGAAGTTTTTGGAATCATGTCCAAAATGTCCATTTTTGGACGTCATACTATAGCCTTACTAAAAAATGATTTTTGGAGCATGTTCAAAAAAGTCCTCAAAACGTTCTAAATCCACCTGAAATACACCAGAGAGTGTTTCTTTCATCATTTAGAACATCCTAAATCACATTTTAGACATTTTTGGAATCATATCTAAAATGTCCATTTTTGGACGTCATACTATAGCCTTACTAAAAAATGATTTTTGGAGCATGTTCAAAAAACTCCTCAAAACGTTCTAAATCCAACTGAAATACACCAGAGAGAGTTTATTATGTCATTTAGAACATCCTAAATCACATTTTAGAAGTTTTTGGAATCATGTCCAAAATGTCCATTTTTGGACGTCATACTATAGCCTTACTAAAAAATGATTTTTGGAGCATGTTCAAAAAAGTCCTCAAAACGTTCTAAATCCACCTGAAATACACCAGAGAGTGTTTCTTTCGTCATTTAGAACATCCTAAATCACATTTTAGAAGTTTTTGGAATCATGTCCAAAATGTCCATTTTTGGACGTCATACAACATTGCCTTACTAAAAAATGATTTTTGGAGCATGTTAAAAAAAGTCCTCAAAACGTTCTAAATCCAACTGAAATACACCAGACAGTGTTTATTATGCCATTTATAACATCCTAAATCTCATTTTAGACATTTTTGGAATCATGTCCAAAATGTCCATTTTTGGACGTCATACTATAGCCTTACTAAAAAATGATTTTTAAAGCATGTTCAAAAAAGTCCTCAAAACGTTCTAAATCCACCTGAAATACACAAGAGAGTGTTTGTTATGTCATTTAGAAAATCCTAAATCACATTTTAGACATTTTTGGAATCATGTCCAAAATGTCCATTTTTGGACGTCATACTATAGCCTTACTAAAAAATGATTTTTGGAGCATATTCAAAAAATTACTTAAAATGTTTTAAATCAACATGAAATACACCAGAGAGTGTTAATTATGTCTTTTAGAACCTCCTAAATCACATTTTAGACATTTTTTGGAATCATGTCCAAAATGTCCATTTTTGGACATCATACTATAGCCTTACTAAAAAATGATTTTTGGAGCATATTCAAAAAAGTCCTCAAAACGTTCTAAATCCACCTGAAATACACCAGAGAGTGTTTATTATGTAATTTAGAACATCCTAAATCACATTTTAGAAGTTTTTGGAATCATGTCCAAAATGTCCATTTTTGGACGTCATACTATAGCCTTACTAAAAAATGATTTTTAAAGCATGTTCAAAAAAGTCCTCAAAACGTTCTAAATCCACCTGAAATACACAAGAGAGTGTTTGTTATGTCATTTAGAAAATCCTAAATCTCATTTTAGACATTTTTGGAATCATGTCCAAAATGTCCATTTTTGGACGTCATACTATAGCCTTACTATAAAATGGTGTTTGGAGCATGTTCAAAAAACTCCTCAAAACGTTCTAAATTCACCTGAAATACACCAGAGAGTGTTTGTTATGTCATTTAGAACATCCTAAATCACATTTTAGACATTTTTGGAATCATGTCCAAAATGTCCATTTTTGGACGTCATACTATAGCCTTACTAAAAAATGATTTTTGGAGCATATTCAAAAAAGTCCTCAAAACGTTCTAAATCCACCTGAAATACACCAGAGAGTGTTTATTATGTCATTTAGAACATCCTAAATCACATTTTAGACAGTTTTTGGAATCATGTCCAAAACGTCCATTTTTGGACGTCATACTATAGCCTTACTAAAAAATGATTTTTGGAGCATGTTCAAAAAAGTCCTCAAAACGTTCTAAATCCACCTGAAATACACCAGAGAGAGTTTATTATGTCATTTAGAACATCCTAAATCACATTTTAGATATTTTTGGAATCATGTCCAAAATGTCCATTTTTGGACGTCATACTATAGCCTTACTAAAAAATGATTTTTGGAGCATGTTCAAAAACGTCCTCAAAATGTTATAAATCCACCTGAAATATACCAGAGAGTGTTTATTATGTCTTTTAGAACATCCTAAATCACATTTTAGACATTTTTGGAATCATGTCCAAAATGTCCATTTTTGGACATCATACTATAGCCTTACTAAAAAATGATTTTTGGAGCATGTTCAAAAAAGTCCTCAAAACGTTCTAAATCCACCTGAAATACACCAGAGAGTGTTTATTATGTAATTTAGAACATCCTAAATCACATTTTAGAAGTTTTTGGAATCATGTCCAAAATGTCCATTTTTGGACGTCATACTATAGCCTTACTAAAAAATGATTTTTGGAGCATGTTCAAAAAAGTCCTCAAAACGTTCTAAATCCACCTGAAATACACCAGAGAGTGTTTCTTTCGTCATTTAGAACATCCTAAATCACATTTTAGAAGTTTTTGGAATCATGTCCAAAATGTCCATTTTTGGACGTCATACTATAGCCTTACTAAAAAATGATTTTTAAAGCATGTTCAAAAAAGTCCTCAAAACGTTCTAAATCCACCTGAAATACACAAGAGAGTGTTTGTTATGTCATTTAGAAAATCCTAAATCTCATTTTAGACATTTTTGGAATCATGTCCAAAATGTCCATTTTTGGACGTCATACTATAGCCTTACTAAAAAATGGTGTTTGGAGAATGTTCAAAAAACTCCTCAAAACGTTCTAAATCCACCTGAAATACACCAGAGAGAGTTTATTATGTCATTTAGAACATCCTAAATCACATTTTAGACATTTTTGGAATCATGTCCAAAACGTCCATTTTTGGACGTCATACTATAGCCTTACTAAAAAATGATTTTTGGAGCATGTTCAAAAACGTTCCTCAAAATGTTATAAATCCACCTGAAATACACCAGAGAGTGTTTATTATGTCTTTTAGAACATCCTAAATCACATTTTAGACATTTTTGGAACCATGTCCAAAATGTCCATTTTTGGACATCATACTATAGCCTTATTAAAAAATGATTTTTGGAGCATGTTCAAAAAAGTCCTCAAAACGTTCTAAATCCACCTGAAATACACCAGAGAGTGTTTATTATGTAATTTAGAACATCCTAAATCACATTTTAGACATTTTTTTCGAATCATGTCCAAAATGTCCATATTTGGACGTCATACTATAGCCTTATTAAAAAATGGTGTTTGGAGCATGTTCAAAAAGTCCTCAAAACGTTCTAAATCCACCTGAAATACACCAGAGAGAGTTTATTATGTCATTTAGAACATCTTAAATCACATTTTAGACATTTTTGGAATCATGTCCAAAACGTCCATTTTTGGACGTCATACTATAGCCTTACTAAAAAATGATGTTTGGAGCATGTTCAAAAAACTCCTCAAAACGTTCTAAATCCACCTGAAATACACCAGAGAGTGTTTATTATGTCATTTAGAACATCCTAAATCATATTTTAGACATTTTTGGAATCATGTCAAAAATGTCCATTTTTGGACGTCATACTATAGCCTTACTAAAAAATGGTTTTCGGAGCATGTTCAAAAAAGTCCTCAAAACGTTCTAAATCCACCTGAAATACACCAGAGAGAGTTTATTATGTCATTTAGAACATCCTACATCACATTTTAGACATTTTTGGAATCATGTCCAAAATGTCCATTTTTGGACGTCATACTATAGCCTTACTAAAAAATGGTGTTTGGAACATGTTCAAAAACGTCCTCAAAACGTTCTAAATCCACATGAAATACACCACAGAGAGTTTATTATGTCATTTAGAACATCCTAAATCACATTTTAGAAGTTTTTGGAATCATGTCCTAAATGTCCATTTTTGGACGTCATACTATAGCCTTACTAAAAAATGATTTTTGGAGCATGTTCAAAAAAGTCCTCAAAACGTTCTAAATCCACCTGAAATACACCAGAGAGTGTTTATTATATCATTGAGAACATCCTAAATCACATTTTAGACATTTTTGGAATCATATCCAAAATGTCCATTTTTGGACGTCATACTATAGCCTTACTAAAAAATGATTTTTGGAGCATGTTCAAAAAACTCCTCAAAACGTTCTAAATCCAACTGAAATACACCAGAGAGAGTTTATTATGTCATTTAGAACATCCTAAATCACATTTTAGAAGTTTTTGGAATCATGTCCAAAATGTCCATTTTTGGACGTCATACTATAGCCATACTAAAAAATGATTTTTGGAGCATGTTCAAAAATGTCCTCAAAACGTTCTAAATCCACCTGAAATACACCAGAGAGTTTTTCTTTCGTCATTTAGAACATCCTAAATCACATTTTAGAAGTTTTTGGAATCATGTCCAAAATGTCCATTTTTGGACGTCATACTATAGCCTTACTAAAAAATGGTGTTTGGAGCATGTTCAAAAACTTCTCAAAACGTTCTAAATCCACCTAAAATACACCAGAGAGTGTTTATTATGTCATTTAGAAAATCCTTAATCACATTTTAGACATTTTTGGAATCATGTCCAAAATGTCCATTTTTGGACATCATACTATAGCCTTACTAAAAAAACGATTTTTGGAGCATGTTCAAAAAAGTCCTCAAAACGTTCTAAATCCACCTGAAATACACAAAAGAGAGTTTATTATGTCATTTAGAACATCCTAGATCACATTTTAGACATTTTTGGAATCATGTCCAAAATGTCCATTTTTGGACGTCATACTATAGCCTTACTAAAAAATGATTTTTGGAGCATGTTCAAAAAAGTCCTCAAAACGTTCTAAATCCACCTGAAATACACAAAAGAGTGTTTATCATGTCATTTAGAACATCCTAAATCAAATTTTAGACATTTTTGGAATCAAGTCCAAAATGTCCATTTTTGGACGTCATACTATAGCCTTACTAAAAAATGATTTTTGGAGCATGTTCAAAAAAGTCCTCAAAACGTTCTAAATCCACCTGAAATACACTAGAGAGTTTTTCTTTTGTCATTTAGAACATCCTAAATCACATTTTAGAAGTTTTTGGAACCATGTCCAAAATGTCAATTTTTGGACGTCATACTATAGCCTTACTAAAAAATGATTTTTGGAGCATGTTCAAAAAAGTCCTCAAAACGTTCTAAATCCACCTGAAATACACAAAAGAGAGTTTATTATGTCATTTAGAACATCCTAGATCACATTTTAGACATTTTTGGAATCATGTCCAAAATGTCCATTTTTGGACATCATACTATAGCCTTACTAAAAAATGATTTTTGGAGCATGTTCAAAAAAGTCCTCAAAACGTTCTAAATCCACCTGAAATACACCAGAGAGTGTTTATTATGTCATTTAGAACATCCGTAATCACATTTTAGACATTTTTGGAATCATGTCCAAAATGTCCATTTTTGGACATCATACTATAGCCTTACTAAAAAAGGATTTTTGGAGCATGTAATAAAAAACTCCTCAAAACGTTCTAAATACACCTGAAATACACCAGAGAGTGTTTCTTCTTTCATTTAGAACATCCTCAATCACATTTTAGAAGTTTTTGGAATCATGTCCAAAATGTCCATTTTTGGACGTCATACTATAGCCTTACTGAAAAATGATTTTTGGAGCATGTTCAAAAAAGTCCTCAAAACGTTCTAAATCCACCTGAAATACACCAGAGAGTGTTTATTATGTCATTTAGAACATCCTGAATTAAATTTTAGACATTTTTGGAATCATGTCCAAAAAGTCCATTTTTGGACGTCATACTATAGCCTTACTAAAACATGATTTTTGGAGCATGTTCAAAAAAGTCCTCAAAACGTTCTAAATCCACCTGAAATACACAAAAGAGTGTTTATTATGTCATTTAGAACATCCTAAATCAAATTTTAGACATTTTTGGAATCAAGTCCAAAATGTCCATTTTTGGACGTCATACTATAGCCTTACTAAAAAATGATTTTTGGAGCATGTTCAAAAAAGTCCTCAAAACGTTCTAAATCCACCTGAAATACACTAGAGAGTTTTTCTTTTGTCATTTAGAACATCCTAAATCACATTTTAGAAGTTTTTGGAACCATGTCCAAAATGTCCATTTTTGGACGTCATACTATAGCCTTACTAAAAAATGATTTTTGGAGCATGTTCAAAAAAGTCCTCAAAACGTTCTAAATCCACCTGAAATACACAAAAGAGAGTTTATTATGTCATGTAGAACATCCTAGATCACATTTTTGACATTTTTGGAATCATGTCCAAAATGTCCATTTTTGGACGTCATACTATAGCCTTACTAAAAAATGATTTTTGGAGCATGTTCAAAAAAGTCCTCAAAACGTTCTAAATCCACCTGAAATACACCAGAGAGTGTTTATTATTTCATTTAGAACATCCTAAATCACATTTTAGACATTTTTGGAATCGTGTCCAAAATGTCCATTTTTGGACGTCATACTATAGCCTTACTAAAAAAAAGGATTTTTGGAGCATGTAATAAAAAACTCCTCAAAACGTTCTAAATCCACCTGAAATACACCAGAGAGTGTTTCTTCTTTCATTTAGAACATCCTCAATCACATTTTAGAAGTTTTTGGAATCATGTCCAAAATGTCCATTTTTGGACGTCATACTATAGCCTTACTGAAAAATGATTTTTGGAGCATGTTCAAAAAAGTCCTCAAAACGTTCTAAATCCACCTGAAATACACCAGAGAGTGTTTATTATGTCATTTAGAACATCCTGAATTAAATTTTAGACATTTTTGGAATCATGTCCAAAAAGTCCATTTTTGGACGTCATACTATAGCCTTACTAAAACATGATTTTTGGAGCATGTTAAAAAAAGTCCTCAAAACGTTCTAAATCCACCTGAAATACACCAGAGATTGTTTATTATGTCATTTAGAACATCCTGAATTAAATTTTAGACATTTTTGGAATCATGTCCAAAAAGTCCATTTTTGGACGTCATACTATAGCCTTACTAAAAAATGATTTTTGGAGCATGTTCAAAAAACTCCTCAAAACGTTCTAAATCCACCTGAAATACACCAGAGAGTGTTTATCATGTCATTTAGAACATCCTAAATCAAATTTTAGACATTTTTGGAATCATGTCCAAAATGTCCATATTTGGATTTCATACTATAGCCTTACTAAAAAAAGGATTTTTGGAGCATGTAATAAAAAACTCCTCAAAACGTTCTAAATCCACCTGAAATACACCAGAGAGAGTTTCTTTGGTCATTTAGAACATCCTAAATCACATTTTAGACATTTTTGAAATCATGTCCAAAATGTCCATTTTTGGACATCATACTATTAGCCTTACTAAAAAATGATTTTTGGAGCATGTTCAAAAACGTCCTCAAAACGTTCTAAATCCACCTGAAAAACACAAGAGAGAGTTTATCATGTCATTTAGAACATCTTAAATCTCATTTTAGACATTTTTGGAATCATGTCCAAAATGTCCATTTTTGGACGTCATACTATAGCCTTACTAAAAAAATGATTTTTGGAGCATATTCAAAAACTCCTTAAAATGTTTTAAATCAACCTGAAAATACACCAGAGAGTGTTAATTATGTCATTTAGAACACTTTAAATCACATTTTAGACATTTTTTGGAATCATGTCCAAATGTCCATTTTTGGACGTCATACTATAGCCTTACTAAAAAAATGATTTTTGGAGCATGTTCAAAAATTCCTTAAAATGTTTTAAATCAACCTGAAATACACCAGAGATTTTTAATTATTTCATTTAGAAGATACTAAATCACATTTTAGACATTTTGGAATCATGTCCAAAATGTCCATTTTTGGACATCATACCTTACTGAAAAAAAAGGATTTTTGAAGCATGTAATAAAAACTCCTCAAAACGTTCTGAATCCACCTGAAATACACCAGAGAGAGTTTCTTTGGTCATTTAGAACATCCTAAATCACATTTTAGAAGTTTTTGGAATCATGTCCAAAATGTCCATTTTTGGACGTCATACTATAGCCTTACTAAAAAATGGTGTTTGGAGCATGTTCAAAAACTTCTCAAAACGTTCTAAATCCACCTGAAATACGCCAGAGTGTTTATTATGTCATTTAGAAAATCCTTAATCAAATTTTAGACATTTTTGGAATCATGTCCAAAATGTCCATTTTTGGACATCATACTATAGCCTTACTAAAAAAAAGGATTTTTGGAGCATGTAATAAAAAACTCCTCAAAACGTTCTAAATCCACCTGAAATACACAAAAGAGAGTTTATTATGTCATTTAGAACATCCTTAATCACCTTTTAGACATTTTTGGAATCATGTCCAAAATGTCCATTTTTGGACGTCATACTATAGCCTTACTAAAAAAAGGATTTTTGGAGCATGTAATAAAAAACTCCTCAAAACGTTCTAAATCCACCTGAATTACACCAGAGAGTGTTTCTTCTTTCATTTAGAACATCCTAAATCACATTTTAGAAGTTTTTGGAATCATGTCCAAAATGTCCATTTTTGGACGTCATACTATAGCCTTACTAAAAAATGATTTTTGGAGCATGTTCAAAAAAGTCCTCAAAACGTTCTAAATCCACCTGAAATACACAAAAGAGGGTTTATTATGTCATTTAGAACATCCTAGATCACATTTTAGACATTTTTGGAATCATGTCCAAAATGTCCAATTTTGGACGTCATACTATAGCCTTACTAAAAAATGATTTTTGGAGCATGTAATAAAAAAACTCCTCAAAACGTTCTAAATCCACCTGAAATACACCAGAGAGTGTTTCTTTTGTCATTTAGAACATCCTAAATCACATTTTAGACATTTTTGGAATCATGTCCAAAATGTCCATTTTTGGACGTCATACTATAGCCTTACTAAAAAATGATTTTTGGAGCATGTTCAAAAAAGTCCTCAAAACGTTCTAAATCCACCTGAAATACACCAGAGAGTGTTTCTTTCATCATTTAGAACATCCTAAATCACATTTTAGAAGTTTCTGGAATCATGTCCAAAATGTCCATTTTTGGACGTCATACTATAGCCTTACTAAAAAATGATTTTTGGAGCATGTTCAAAAAAGTCCTCAAAACGTTCTAAATCCACCTGAAATACACAAAAGAGAGTTTATTATGTCATGTAGAACATTCTAGATCACATTTTTGACATTTTTGGAATCATGTCCAAAATGTCCATTTTTGGACGTCATACTATAGCCTTACTAAAAAATGATTTTTGGAGCATGTTCAAAAAAGTCCTCAAAACGTTCTAAATCCACCTGAAATACACCAGAGAGTGTTTATTATTTCATTTAGAACATCCTAAATCACATTTTAGACATTTTTGGAATCGTGTCCAAAATGTCCATTTTTGGACGTCATACTATAGCCTTACTAAAAAAAAGGATTTTTGGAGCATGTAATAAAAAACTCCTCAAAACGTTCTAAATCCACCTGAAATACACCAGAGAGTGTTTCTTTTATCATTTAGAACATCCTAAATGACACTTTAGAAGTTTTTGGAATCATGTCCAAAATGTCCATTTTTGGACATCATACTATAGCCTTACTAAAAAATGATTATTGGAGCATTTTCAAAAAACTCCTCAAAACGTTCTAAATCCACCTGAAATACACAAAAGAGAGTTTATTATGTCATTTAGAACATCCTAGATCACATTTTAGACATTTTTGGAATCATGTCCAAAATGTCCATTTTTGGACATCATACTATAGCCTTACTAAAAAATGATTTTTGGAGCATGTTCAAAAAAGTCCTCAAAACGTTCTAAATCCACCTGAAATACACCAGAGAGTGTTTATTATGTCATTTAGAACATCCTTAATCACATTTTAGACATTTTTGGAATCATGTCCAAAATGTCCATTTTTGGACATCATACTATAGCCTTACTAAAAAAAGGATTTTTGGAGCATGTAATAAAAAACTCCTCAAAACGTTCTAAATCCACCTGAAATACACCAGAGAGTGTTTATTATGTCATTTAGAACATCCTAAATCACATTTTAGAAATTTTTGGAATCATGTCCAAAATGTCCATTTTTGGATGTCATACTATAGCCTTACTGAAAAATGATTTTTGGAGCATGTTCAAAAAAGTCCTCAAAACGTTCTAAATCCACCTGAAATACACCAGAGAGTGTTTATTATGTCATTTAGAACATCCTAAATCAAATTTTAGACATTTTTGGAATCATGTCCAAAATGTCCATATTTGGATTTCATACTATAGCCTTACTAAAAAAAGGATTTTTGGAGCATGTAATAAAAAACTCCTCAAAACGTTCTAAATCCACCTGAAATACACCAGAGAGAGTTTCTTTGGTCATTTAGAACATCCTAAATCACATTTTAGACATTTTTGAAATCATGTCCAAAATGTCCATTTTTGGACATCATACTATTTAGCCTTACTAAAAAATGATTTTTGGAGCATGTTCAAAAACGTCCTCAAAACGTTCTAAATCCACCTGAAAAACACAAGAGAGAGTTTATCATGTCATTTAGAACATCCTAAATCTCATTTTAGACATTTTTGGAATCATGTCCAAAATGTCCATTTTTGGACGTCATACTATAGCCTTACTAAAAAAATGATTTTTGGAGCATGTAATAAAAAACTCCTCAAAACGTTCTAAATCCACCTGAAATACACCAGAGAGTGTTTCTTTTATCATTTAGAACATCCTAAATCACATTTTAGAAGTTTTTGGAACCATGTCCAAAATGTCCATTTTTGGACGTCATACTATAGCCTTACTAAAAAAGGATTTTTGGAGCATGTTCACAAAACTCTTAAAATGTTCTAAATCCACCTAAAATACACCAGAGAGTGTTAATTATGTCATTTAGAACCTCCTAAATCACATTTTAGACATTTTTGGAATCATGTCCAAAATGTCCATTTTTGGACGTCATACTACAGCCTTACTAAAAAATGATTTTTGGAGCATGTTCAAAAACGTCCTCAAAACGTTCTAAATCCACCTGAAAAACACAAGAGAGAGTTTATCATGTCATTTAGAACATCCTAAATCACATTTTAGACATTTTTGGAATCATGTCCAAAATGTCCATTTTTGGACATCATACCTTACTAAAAAAAGGATTTTTGGAGCATGTAATAAAAAACTCCTCAAAACGTTCTGAATCCACCTGAAATACACCAGAGAGAGTTTCTTTGGTCATTTAGAACATCCTAAATCACATTTTAGAAGTTTTTGGAATCATGTCCAAAATGTCCATTTTTGGACGTCATACTATAGCCTTACTAAAAAATGGTGTTTGGAGCATGTTCAAAAACTTCTCAAAACGTTCTAAATCCACCTGAAATACGCCAGAGTGTTTATTATGTAATTTAGAAAATCCTTAATCACATTTTAGACATTTTTGGAATCATGTCCAAAATGTCCATTTTTGGACATCATACTATAGCCTTACTAAAAAAAGGATTTTTGGAGCATGTAATAAAAAACTCCTCAAAACGTTCTAAATCCACCTGAAATACACAAAAGAGAGTTTATTATGTCATTTAGAACATCCTAGATCACATTTTAGACATTTTTGGAATCATGTCCAAAATGTCCATTTTTGGACGTCATACTATAGCCTTACTAAAAAATGGTGTTTGGAGCATGTTCAAAAACTCCTCAAAACGTTCTAAATCCACCTGAAATACACCAGATAGTGTTTATTATGTCATTTAGAACATCCTTAATCACATTTTAGACATTTTTGGAATCATGTCCAAAATGTCCATTTTTGGACGTCATACTATAGCCTTACTAAAAAAAGGATTTTTGGAGCATGTAATAAAAAACTCCTCAAAACGTTCTAAATCCACCTGAAATACACCAGAGAGTGTTTATTATGTCATTTAGAACATCCTGAATTAAATTTTAGACATTTTTCGAATCATGTCCTAAATGTCCATTTTTGGACGTCATACTATAGCCTTACTAAAAAATGATGTTTGGAGCATGTTCAAAAAAGTCCTCAAAACGTTCTAAATCCACCTGAAATACACCAGAGAGTGTTTATTATTTCATTTAGAACATCTTAAATCACATTTTAGAAGTTTTTGGAACCATGTCCAAAATGTCCATTTTTGGACGTCATACTATAGCCTTACTAAAAAATGATTTTTGGAGCATGTTCAAAAAAGTCCTCAAAACGTTCTAAATCCACCTGAAATACACCAGAGAGTGTTTATTATGTCATTTAGAACATCCTTAATCACCTTTTAGACATTTTTGGAATCATGTCCAAAATGTCCATTTTTGGACGTCATACTATAGCCTTACTAAAAAATGATTTTTGGAGCATGTTCAAAAAAGTCCTCAAAACGTTCTAAATCCACCTGAAATACACTAGAGAGTTTTTCTTTTGTCATTTAGAACATCCTAAATCACATTTTAGAAGTTTTTGGAACCATGTCCAAAATGTCCATTTTTGGACGTCATACTATAGCCTTACTAAAAAATGATTTTTGGAGCATGTTCAAAAAAGTCCTCAAAACGTTCTAAATCCACCTGAAATACACAAAAGAGAGTTTATTATGTCATGTAGAACATCCTAGATCACATTTTTGACATTTTTGGAATCATGTCCAAAATGTCCATTTTTGGACGTCATACTATAGCCTTACTAAAACATGATTTTTAGAGCATGTTCAAAAAAGTCCTCAAAACGTTCTAAATCCACCTGAAATACACCAGAGAGTGTTTATTATTTCATTTAGAACATCCTAAATCACATTTTAGACATTTTTGGAATCATGTCCAAAATGTCCAATTTTGGACGTCATACTATAGCCTTACTAAAAAAAAGGATTTTTGGAGCATGTAATAAAAAACTCCTCAAAACGTTCTAAATCCACCTGAAATACACCAGAGAGTGTTTCTTCTTTCATTTAGAACATCCTCAATCACATTTTAGAAGTTTTTGGAATCATGTCCAAAATGTCCATTTTTGGACGTCATACTATAGCCTTACTGAAAAATGATTTTTGGAGCATGTTCAAAAAAGTCCTCAAAACGTTCTAAATCCACCTGAAATACACCAGAGATTGTTTATTATGTCATTTAGAACATCCTGAATTAAATTTTAGACATTTTTGGAATCATGTCCAAAAAGTCCATTTTTGGACGTCATACTATAGCCTTACTAAAAACATGATTTTTGGAGCATGTTTAAAAAAACTCCTCAAAACGTTCTAAATCCACCTGAAATACACCAGAGAGTGTTAATTATGTCATTTAGAACACTCTAAATTATGATTTAGACATTTTTGGAATCATGTCCAAAATGTCCATTTTTGGACGTCATACTATAGCCTTACTAAAAAATGATTTTTGGAGCATGTTCAAAAAACTCCTCAAAACGTTCTAAATCCACCTGAAATACACCAGAGAGTGTTTATCATGTCATTTAGAACATCCTAAATCAAATTTTAGACATTTTTGGAATCATGTCCAAAATGTCCATATTTGGATTTCATACTATAGCCTTACTAAAAAAAGGATTTTTGGAGCATGTAATAAAAAACTCCTCAAAACGTTCTAAATCCACCTGAAATACACCAGAGAGAGTTTCTTTGGTCATTTAGAACATCCTAAATCACATTTTAGACATTTTTGAAATCATGTCCAAAATGTCCATTTTTGGACATCATACTATTTAGCCTTACTAAAAAATGATTTTTGGAGCATGTTCAAAAACGTCCTCAAAACGTTCTAAATCCACCTGAAAAACACAAGAGAGAGTTTATCATGTCATTTAGAACATCTAAATCTCATTTTAGACATTTTTGGAATCATGTCCAAAATGTCCATTTTTGGACGTCATACTATAGCCTTACTAAAAAAATGATTTTTGGAGCATGTAATAAAAAAACTCCTCAAAACGTTCTAAATCCACCTGAAATACACTAGAGAGTGTTTCTTTTATCATTTAGAACATCCTAAATCACATTTTAGAAGTTTTTGGAACCATGTCCAAAATGTCCATTTTTGGACGTCATACTATAGCCTTACTAAAAAAGGATTTTTGGAGCATGTTCAAAAAAGTCCTCAAAACGTTCTAAATCCACCTGAAATACACCAGAGAGTGTTTATTATGTCATTTAGAACATCCTAAATCACATTTTAGACATTTTTGGAATCATGTCCAAAATGTCCATTTTTGGACGTCATACTATAGCCTTACTAAAAAATGATTTTTGGAGCATGTAATAAAAAACTCCTCAAAACGTTCTAAATCCACCTGAAATACACCAGAGAGTGTTTATTATGTCATTTAGAACAACCTAAATCACATTTTAGACATTTTTGGAATCATGTCCAAAATGTCCATTTTTGGACGTCATACTACAGCCTTACTAAAAAATGATTTTTGGAGCATGTTCAAAAACGTCCTCAAAACGTTCTAAATCCACCTGAAAAACACAAGAGAGAGTTTATCATGTCATTTAGAACATCCTAAATCACATTTTAGACATTTTTGGAATCATGTCCAAAATGTCCATTTTTGGACATCATACCTTACTAAAAAAAGGATTTTTGGAGCATGTAATAAAAAACTCCTCAAAACGTTCTGAATCCACCTGAAATACACCAGAGAGAGTTTCTTTGGTCATTTAGAACATCCTAAATCACATTTTAGAAGTTTTTGGAATCATGTCCAAAATGTCCATTTTTGGACGTCATACTATAGCCTTACTAAAAAATGGTGTTTGGAGCATGTTCAAAAACTTCTCAAAACGTTCTAAATCCACCTGAAATACGCCAGAGTGTTTATTATGTCATTTAGAAAATCCTTAATCAAATTTTAGACATTTTTGGAATCATGTCCAAAATGTCCATTTTTGGACATCATACTATAGCCTTACTAAAAAAAGGATTTTTGGAGCATGTAATAAAAAACTCCTCAAAACGTTCTAAATCCACCTGAAATACACAAAAGAGAGTTTATTATGTCATTTAGAACATCCTTAATCACCTTTTAGACATTTTTGGAATCATGTCCAAAATGTCCATTTTTGGACGTCATACTATAGCCTTACTAAAAAAAGGATTTTTGGAGCATGTAATAAAAAACTCCTCAAAACGTTCTAAATCCACCTGAATTACACCAGAGAGTGTTTCTTCTTTCATTTAGAACATCCTAAATCACATTTTAGAAGTTTTTGGAATCATGTCCAAAATGTCCATTTTTGGACGTCATACTATAGCCTTACTAAAAAATGATTTTTGGAGCATGTTCAAAAAAGTCCTCAAAACGTTCTAAATCCACCTGAAATACACAAAAGAGGGTTTATTATGTCATTTAGAACATCCTAGATCACATTTTAGACATTTTTGGAATCATGTCCAAAATGTCCAATTTTGGACGTCATACTATAGCCTTACTAAAAAATGATTTTTGGAGCATGTAATAAAAAAACTCCTCAAAACGTTCTAAATCCACCTGAAATACACCAGAGAGTGTTTCTTTTGTCATTTAGAACATCCTAAATCACATTTTAGACATTTTTGGAATCATGTCCAAAATGTCCATTTTTGGACGTCATACTATAGCCTTACTAAAAAATGATTTTTGGAGCATGTTCAAAAAAGTCCTCAAAACGTTCTAAATCCACCTGAAATACACCAGAGAGTGTTTCTTCATCATTTAGAACATCCTAAATCACATTTTAGAAGTTTCTGGAATCATGTCCAAAATGTCCATTTTTGGACGTCATACTATAGCCTTACTAAAAAATGATTTTTGGAGCATGTTCAAAAAAGTCCTCAAAACGTTCTAAATCCACCTGAAATACACAAAAGAGAGTTTATTATGTCATGTAGAAAATTCTAGATCACATTTTTGACATTTTTGGAATCATGTCCAAAATGTCCATTTTTGGACGTCATACTATAGCCTTACTAAAAAATGATTTTTGGAGCATGTTCAAAAAAGTCCTCAAAACGTTCTAAATCCACCTGAAATACACCAGAGAGTGTTTATTATTTCATTTAGAACATCCTAAATCACATTTTAGACATTTTTGGAATCGTGTCCAAAATGTCCATTTTTGGACGTCATACTATAGCCTTACTAAAAAAAAGGATTTTTGGAGCATGTAATAAAAAACTCCTCAAAACGTTCTAAATCCACCTGAAATACACCAGAGAGTGTTTCTTTTATCATTTAGAACATCCTAAATGACACTTTAGAAGTTTTTGGAATCATGTCCAAAATGTCCATTTTTGGACATCATACTATAGCCTTACTAAAAAATGATTATTGGAGCATGTTCAAAAAACTCCTCAAAACGTTCTAAATCCACCTGAAATACACAAAAGAGAGTTTATTATGTCATTTAGAACATCCTAGATCACATTTTAGACATTTTTGGAATCATGTCCAAAATGTCCATTTTTGGACATCATACTATAGCCTTACTAAAAAATGATTTTTGGAGCATGTTCAAAAAAGTCCTCAAAACGTTCTAAATCCACCTGAAATACACCAGAGAGTGTTTATTATGTCATTTAGAACATCCTTAATCACATTTTAGACATTTTTGGAATCATGTCCAAAATGTCCATTTTTGGACATCATACTATAGCCTTACTAAAAAAAGGATTTTTGGAGCATGTAATAAAAAACTCCTCAAAACGTTCTAAATCCACCTGAAATACACCAGAGAGTGTTTCTTCTTTCATTTAGAACATCCTAAATCACATTTTAGAAATTTTTGGAATCATGTCCAAAATGTCCATTTTTGGACGTCATACTATAGCCTTACTGAAAAATGATTTTTGGAGCATGTTCAAAAAAGTCCTCAAAACGTTCTAAATCCACCTGAAATACACCAGAGAGTGTTTATTATGTCATTTAGAACATCCTAAATCAAATTTTAGACATTTTTGGAATCATGTCCAAAATGTCCATATTTGGATTTCATACTATAGCCTTACTAAAAAAAGGATTTTTGGAGCATGTAATAAAAAAGTCCTCAAAACGTTCTAAATCCACCTGAAATACACCAGAGAGAGTTTCTTTGGTCATTTAGAACATCCTAAATCACATTTTAGACATTTTTGAAATCATGTCCAAAATGTCCATTTTTGGACATCATACTATTTAGCCTTACTAAAAAATGATTTTTGGAGCATGTTCAAAAACGTCCTCAAAACGTTCTAAATCCACCTGAAAAACACAAGAGAGAGTTTATCATGTCATTTAGAACATCCTAAATCTCATTTTAGACATTTTTGGAATCATGTCCAAAATGTCCATTTTTGGACGTCATACTATAGCCTTACTAAAAAAATGATTTTTGGAGCATGTAATAAAAAAACTCCTCAAAACGTTCTAAATCCACCTGAAATACACTAGAGAGTGTTTCTTTTATCATTTAGAACATCCTAAATCACATTTTAGAAGTTTTTGGAACCATGTCCAAAATGTCCATTTTTGGACGTCATACTATAGCCTTACTAAAAAAGGATTTTTGGAGCATGTTCAAAAAAGTCCTCAAAATGTTCTAAATCCACCTGAAATACACCAGAGAGTGTTAATTATGTCATTTAGAACCTCCTAAATCACATTTTAGACATTTTTGGAATCATGTCCAAAATGTCCATTTTTGGACGTCATACTACAGCCTTACTAAAAAATGATTTTTGGAGCATGTTCAAAAACGTCCTCAAAACGTTCTAAATCCACCTGAAAAACACAAGAGAGAGTTTATCATGTCATTTAGAACATCCTAAATCACATTTTAGACATTTTTGGAATCATGTCCAAAATGTCCATTTTTGGACATCATACCTTACTAAAAAAAGGATTTTTGGAGCATGTAATAAAAAACTCCTCAAAACGTTCTGAATCCACCTGAAATACACCAGAGAGAGTCTCTTTGGTCATTTAGAACATCCTAAATCACATTTTAGAAGTTTTTTGAATCATGTCCAAAATGTCCATTTTTGGACGTCATACTATAGCCTTACTAAAAAATGGTGTTTGGAGCATGTTCAAAAACTTCTCAAAACATTCTAAATCCACCTGAAATACGCCAGAGTGTTTATTATGTAATTTAGAAAATCCTTAATCACATTTTAGACATTTTTGGAATCATGTCCAAAATGTCCATTTTTGGACATCATACTATAGCCTTACTAAAAAAAGGATTTTTGGAGCATGTAATAAAAAACTCCTCAAAACGTTCTAAATCCACCTGAAATACACAAAAGAGAGTTTATTATGTCATTTAGAACATCCTAGATCACATTTTAGACATTTTTGGAATCATGTCCAAAATGTCCATTTTTGGACGTCATACTATAGCCTTACTAAAAAATGGTGTTTGGAGCATGTTCAAAAACTCCTCAAAACGTTCTAAATCCACCTGAAATACACCAGATAGTGTTTATTATGTCATTTAGAACATCCTTAATCACATTTTAGACATTTTTGGAATCATGTCCAAAATGTCCATTTTTGGACGTCATACTATAGCCTTACTAAAAAAGGATTTTTGGAGCATGTAATAAAAAACTCCTCAAAACGTTCTAAATCCACCTGAAATACACCAGAGAGTGTTTATTATGTCATTTAGAACATCCTGAATTAAATTTTAGACATTTTTCGAATCATGTCCTAAATGTCCATTTTTGGACGTCATACTATAGCCTTACTAAAAAATGATGTTTGGAGCATGTTCAAAAAAGTCCTCAAAACGTTCTAAATCCACCTGAAATACACCAGAGAGTGTTTATTATTTCATTTAGAACATCTTAAATCACATTTTAGAAGTTTTTGGAACCATGTCCAAAATGTCCATTTTTGGACGTCATACTATAGCCTTACTAAAAAATGATTTTTGGAGCATGTTCAAAAAAGTCCTCAAAACGTTCTAAATCCACCTGAAATACACCAGAGAGTGTTTATTATGTCATTTAGAACATCCTTAATCACCTTTTAGACATTTTTGGAATCATGTCCAAAATGTCCATTTTTGGACGTCATACTATAGCCTTACTAAAAAAAGGATTTTTGGAGCATGTAATAAAAAACTCCTCAAAACGTTCTAAATCCACCTGAATTACACCAGAGAGTGTTTCTTCTTTCATTTAGAACATCCTAAATCACATTTTAGAAGTTTTTGGAATCATGTCCAAAATGTCCATTTTTGGACGTCATACTATAGCCTTACTAAAAAATGATTTTTGGAGCATGTTCAAAAAACTCCTCAAAACGTTCTAAATCCACCTGAAATACACCAGAGAGTGTTTATTATGTCATTTAGAACATCCTAAATCAAATTTTAGACATTTTTGGAATCATGTCCAAAATGTCCATTTTTGGACGTCATACTATAGCCTTACTAAAACATGATTTTTAGAGCATGTTCAAAAAACTCCTCAAAACGTTCTAAATCCACCTGAAATACACCAGAGAGTGTTTATTATGTCATTTAGAACATCCTAAATCAAATTTTAGACATTTTTGGAATCATGTCCAAAATGTCCAATTTTGGACGTCATACTATAGCCTTACTAAAAAAGGATTTTTGGAGCATGTAATAAAAAAACTCCTCAAAACGTTCTAAATCCACCTGAAATACACCAGAGAGTGTTTGTTATGTCATTTAGAACATCCTAAATCACATTTTAGACATTTTTGGAATCATGTCCAAAATGTCCATTTTTGGACGTCATACTATAGCCTTACTAAAAAATGATTTTTGGAGCATGTTCAAAAAAGTCCTCAAAACGTTCTAAATCCACCTGAAATACACCAGAGAGGGTTTATTATGTCATTTAGAACATCCTAGATCACATTTTAGACATTTTTGGAATCATGTCCAAAATGTCCATTTTTGGACGTCATACTATAGCCTTACTAAAAAAAGGATTTTTGGAGCATGTAATAAAAAACTCCTCAAAACGTTCTAAATCCACCTGAAATACACCAGAGAGTGTTTATTATGTCATTTAGAACATCCTAAATCACATTTTAGAAGTTTCTGGAATCATGTCCAAAATGTCCATTTTTGGACGTCATGCTATAGCCTCACTGAAACATTACCTCTTAAAATGTTCATTTCTGACCTGAATCCAAACACATCTTTTAGGTGTTTTCGGCCGTTCCTCGGGCTTTAATAAAGTATCTGTGAGCTGTTTCTGTTCCTTTCATTGTGTTTTTCAGTATTTTTCTCTTCGGTCTTCGTCTCATCTTTTCCTCCGACTGCAGCAGGATCTCCACAAACTAAACACATCAAATCTAAGTTCATTTGTTGTAAGTTTCTCCCATGGTCTACATGTAGACCTGGTCTAAACCAGACCCCTAAAGTCTGTTTTCTCAGACCAACAGAACCCTCCAGGAGTAAACACAGGAGAACTAAGTACCTTCAACAGGTCTGAAACTGGACTGGAGCCCAGGTCTGACTGGACCTGGACTGGACCCCAGGTCTGACTGGACCACTTAAAGGGTCAAAGAGACGGGGGTCTGACCCAGACTGGTCCCAGTGCAGAGTTTCCACTGGTGTGGGTTTAACTGTGGTGCAGCGGCACAGCAAAGAAAAACCACCAAAAACCACCATCACATTAGACTTATACATATGTAGAGTATATAACAGTAATGTTATATATTAAACATATACATGATATATAACAGTAATGTTATATATTAAACATATACATGATATATAACAGTAATGTTATATATTAAACATATACATGATATATAACAGTAATGTTATATATTAAACATATACATGATATATAACAGTAATGTTATATATTAAACATATACATGATATATAATAGTATTATCCTATATTTTACATATGTATAATGTATAATAGTATTATCCTATATTTTACATATGTATAATGTATAATAGTATTATTATAGATTCAACATATATACATAATATATATAATAGTATTACTGTATATTAAACATGTATAATGTATAATAGTATTATCCTATATTTTACATATGTATATGATATATATAATAGTATTACTGTATATTAAACATATATATAATGTATAACAGTCCAGGACAAACGTCCTTTCTCCTCAGATGTCAGTTTGTGAACCTTCAGGGGGTCGAGAACAGACTAATGGACCGGACCAGACCGGACCCCCTGTACCCCCATAGTTTTATCAGTAGGACACAAACCCCCCCCCCCATACTGTGGTGGTCTTTTCTTTTCTTTTCTTTTCTTTTCTTTTCTTTTCTTTTCTCCGTTAAACTCCAGTATTCACTTCCTCATCTGTCCAGTGTTCTACTTCGGCTCATGTTGGTCTGAATGTGGAACCTGAACTGGACTTCTTCAGACGTGGGCCGGACTGGACCTGATGGGAACCTCGGTGGTCTCCGTCTGATCACGTGACCTTCAGTGGTTTGAAACCAGACCCAGGTCATTGAACGCCTCAGATGATGGATGAGCAGGTGACGGCAGCAGAGCGTGAACGCAGCCTTTCCCATCAGCCCCGCAGGCCCCGCCCATCCGCCCGTCTGGGTTTCAGGCCTGGAAAGTCCGGTGGATTTGGACCAGGACCCGACGGTCTCTGGAGACCCGGGTCACAGGAGGAGGGAGGTGGGCGGAGCTTAGAACCTGAAGGTGACTGACAGACGGTTCTTTCCAGCACAGATGGAAGTTCATTCACCCAGAAGTTTAAGAGCGAAGAACGTCCTTCAGCCTGTGTGCAGAGGAGCATGAGGAGAACCAAGAACATCTACAGACTGAACGGAAGGAGAGCAGCCGACAGAACTGTCACTAGTACCAGTACTCGAGTATTTATGTATTTGGACATCACGAACATAAAAACACATTCTCATGTCAGTGGAGGACAGAAGCCAAAGGCTGCTCAGAAACAAACACACAAAAGAAATAAACAATAAAAATACAATAACTGAAATAATTTAAAGTAAAAAATAAAAAATACAAATTAAATGATACACAGCCTTAGATTTTTTCAGAAATTAGAGTCTGTGTCAAATACTTTTTAAATAAATAGTACTGTAAAAAAACCACATCATTATTTACAGTGGCAGTAAACATTCACCTGCATTTGTAGCAGGTTTCAGCAGATGAACGTCAGGAGAACATTTATTTAATGACACCACTTCATTTAATATCAGACGGAACTGAAACCCTGTGAAAATAACAGCAGCAGAAACAAACGGAGCTGAACAAATGGAGCTGTTCCACCATTTTTTCCTAAATTACAATAATAAAGTCATTTGCAGATGGTTTTGACTTAATTCATCTGAACATTTATTTTGGTTTTTTTAATCCATGACTCTGATTTTAAATGTTCTTCCTCCAAATGTCTCTAATATTTTTCCTGCTCTGACTGTAAATAATCATTTCCATCTACTGTCATCACATCTGACTGAGGAGGAAAAATCTACCGTTAAACTTTAAAGAAATATTGATGTTTTTATCTGAAATCCTCCTGAACAGGAACATCTGAGACATGATGTGTCCACATATTTATGTCCACATAGTTTAGAAACAGAAATATTTCCCAGTAGTTTAATGGTAGAGTTTTCTTCCTCAGTCAGATGTGATGAAAACAGATATTTAGCAAAAAGAAAAAACAGTCAAATGAACAAAATAAGCAACAAAATGAATAAAATGAACGCAGTAAAAAAAAAAAACTGAACTACAAATCAATAAAAATGAGCAAAATATTCACAAATAAAAAAAAGTAGATGGTTCGTTGTGGTAGAAAATTATTTACAGTCAGAACAGGAAAAATATTAAAGAAATGAAGAGGAAGAACATTTAAAATCAGTCATGGAGAAAAAAAAAAAAAGGTAAATAAAGTCATTTGGCTGCGGCCGGTTTTCATCAGATCTGACAGCTGAGACATGATGTGTCCACATATTTATGTCCACATAGTTTAGAAACAGAAATATTTCCCAGTAGTTTAATGGTAGAGTTTTCTTCCTCAGTCAGATGTGATGAAAACAGATATTTAGCAAAAAGAAAAAACAGTCAAATGAACAAAATAAGCAACAAAATGAATAAAAATGAACACAATCTATAAAAAAACAAACCTCAAACTCAATAAAAAATGAGCAAAATACACACAAATAAAAAAGTAGACGGTTCGTTGTGGTAGAAAATTATTATTTACAGTCAGAACAGGAAAAATATTAAAGAAATGTAGAGGAAGAACATTTAAAATCAGAGTCATGGAGAAAAAAATACAATAAAATAAAGTCATTTGGCTGCGGCCGGTTTTCTGTTTCAGCTCAAATGGAAACATGAGAATGAGACGATTTCAACAGAAACACAGAAAACTCTGTTTCCTGGTATTTTCTGTCCAGAGGAAAGTGAAAGAAATATTAAATAAATGAGACGTAGAATAAAGAACCCAGCGACACTAAAACCTGTTCCAGAGGAAACCCACAGTTAACATGTACTTTATTATCAGTGAAATTTAATGTTTTATCACTTTAACCTCTAAACATAAAAAAAGGAAAATCCTAAAATATAATAATAATAAATGAATGTATATTAGAACAGAACAGTTCTAATTAAAACTTAATTAAAATCCAATCACTAATTCAGGTTTTATTGATTAATTGTCATGTTTTTTTCTCAGTGGCTGCGACTGATGAGAGTTAATTCATAACGAATATTATTTTACAATTTAATTCCATTTGTCTGATAAAAACTACACTGTAAAAACAGAGTAGATTTTACTCTATATTTAGAGTAAAATGTAACTAAATTTAACAGGTTTAACACTAAAAGAAATGAGGTCAAATCCACCGAACATCCCAACAGATGACACAACAAAGTACTCAGAAAAGTGAGTTTTCATAATTCCTTTTTTTTTTTTTTTTAACTTTTATTGAAGAAAACAAAATAAAACAAACAAACAAAAAAACAATGTGCAGAGTAACAATGTTTGTCCTGAGATTGGGCCCAGGATTACACTATAAAATATTTGGTTACAATGAAGAAAAGGACAGAAAACAAAACCCATCCAGGCTTAAATATCCATTCCAGTCAGACTGAGTCCTGGTCTCCATCTTCTTTCAGAGGTGGGAGTCTTCAGCTGTAGCTGTGTGAACTGTTCACCAGACAAACTGGTTTCATTGTTTGTGTCCATTGTCCAGTTGGAGGGGGTTCAGGTTTCAGCCGTAACATTGTTATCATTTTTCTCGCAGTCATCAGAAGAAGATGTCGTATGAATTCTTGGTCGTGTGACCATCAGGGAACATGTCCAGTAAAAATAAGAATGGGTCCACACAGAGGTTCACTTTAAAAAACTATCCACTAAACCTTTTACATCAGTCCAGAAGGGTTCCACAACAGGACGCTCCCAAAATATGTGTCTGATCACCACAGACCACAGCTTCTCCAACACTTGTTGCTAACACCACTTTTAGAAAGAAAAATAATTCCTAATTTTTAATAGGAATATTTTCATCTATTTAATTGTTGATATTAATTAGCACACATAGTTCATCATTATTTTTCCAAAGAAAGTTAGTTTTACTTCAAAAACTGACGCTCAGACTCAGTTTATACTTTAACCTCTGACCCGAACCTGAGCAAATATGAGAAGAATCTGAACTGATCATTTCTATTTCAGTTTACTTTAGAAACCTCTGGAAAATCAGAGTCTCATCAAACAAAAGAGCAACTTCAGCTCATGGTGCAAGAACCTGCAAGTCAACAGAAATATTCAACAAAACAAAACAAAACAAACTAGAAGCACTCGGAGAGCGCAGACCTCCGCCAAGGCTGATCAGTGCCCCCCCCCGTGGGCCCCCCCACGCCAAGGAGGTTCTGTTTTTGCCAGGGTTTGTTTGTCTGTTTGTCTGTCCGTTAGTGTGCAACATAACTCAAAAAGTTATGGACAGATTTGGATGAAATTTTCAGGGTTTGTTGGAAATGGGCCCCCCCGTGGGCCCCCCCACCCCCGATCATCACCAAAATTTAATCATTTCCTCCTTATCCCATTTCCAACAAACCCTGAAAATTTCATCCAAATCTGTCCATAACTTTTTGAGTTATGTTGCACACTAACGGACAGACAAACAGACAGACAGACAAACAAACAAACAAACAAACAAACAAACAAACAAACAAACAAACAAACAAACAAACCCTGGCAAAAACATAACCTCCTTGGCGGAGGTAACAAAACAAAACAAAACAAAACAAAACAAAACAAAACAAAACAAAACAAAACAAACAAAAGGGTCCAAAACCCCAGAACTGTGCTCCATAAAAACACTTCTTATCAAAGCAGAACGCTGTAAAACACAGAAAAACTGTCCCAACTGGTTTGTCCCAGTGCATGCTGGGAAACTCCCCCCAGCTGCTCCTCTAACATGTCACTAAATTATGGGATAGATTTCACTATTATTTTAAGCAGCAGCTGTTACTGTGAACTACAGCTCATGTTTGTAGAACAGAAGCAGTCCTTCTGCAGTTCTGTTACTGATGATTCAAATGGAACTGAGGTCCATAGTTTGTATTTACCAAACCCCAAAATATTTTTTACAGCGTAGAACCAGTACTTCTGGTTTTATTAAAACTTCCAACTTAAATAAACTGAAAATGTAATTATTTTTAAGATACTGGATCTAATTAAAGTCAATCTCATCATAAATGTCAGATTTTTCTACATTTCTGATAAACTTTGCTCACATCCTGCGTTCAGACAATTTAATATAGTTATGAAATTTAGGTTTTAACAGTTTTTGGGTTTTTTTTAGATTTTGAAGAAGATTAAAAACCTGCAGAAAGATTGTGTTAATAGTGTCGACAGGATAAAACCATGTACAGTATTTAAGTAAAACTGTTTTCTGAAGCATTTTAAGACTTAAATATAAATGTATTATTCACAGTCACATAAAATAAGTTGAAGTTTTTACAAGATTTAGAACCAAAAATGAGAAATGGATCCAATTCAACCCTGTTTATTAAATCAGATCAAATTAATGTTTGAAAACTCAAGTGTTTCACCAGATTAAAAACATGAGGCTTCAGTTTGGTTTTAAAGTCAGAGGAGTTTAGTACGGTGGCCCAGAAAATTATCCACTGTAAGAAAAAAAGAGAACAGCCCAAAAAATTATCCACTGTAAGAAAAAAAAGAGAACAGCCCAAAAAATTATCCACTGTAAGAAAAAAAAGAGAACAGTTCAAAAAATGATCCACCATAAGAAAAATTTGTGAAAATTTTTAAGATCTTCAGCTAATGTGGCTAATGCTAATGAAGTAACGCACTGGAAGTGGAGGTCGGTGTGCTAAAAATAGTTATTTAAAAAAATAGTGGATAATTTTTTGGGCTTTTATCTCTTTTTTTTTATATTGGATAAATTTTGGGCTGTCCTCTTTTTTTTCTTATAGTGGATTTTTTTTCAGGCTGTTTTTTTTTTTTCTTATAGTGGATAAATTTTGGGCTGTTCTTTTTTTTTCTTATAGTGGATAATTTTTTGGGCTTTTATCTTTTTTTCTTATAGTGGATAAATTTTGGGCTGTTCTTTTTTTCTTATAGTGGATAAATTTTGGGCTGTTCTTTTTTTCTTACAGTGGATAATTTTTTGGTCTGTTCTCTTTTTTCTTACAGTGGATTTTTTTGGGGGCTTTTATCTTTTTTTTCTTACAGTGGATATTTTTCTGGGCTGTTCTCTTTTTTCTTAAAGTGGATATTTTTCTGGGCTGTTCTCTTTTTTCTTAGTGGATATTTTTCTGGGCTTTTGTCTTTTTTTTTCTTACAGTGGATATTTTTCTGGGCTGTTGCACCTCTGGGCCACCGTAGTTTAGTTTGTATGAACATGTTACAGGATCAAACGTTAAATATTAGATGAAAATAAAACAGATGAAAGAACTGAAGCTGCGCCAAAAAAACTCTTGGTCTTCAGACGTTTTTCTGCTGCGTGTTTGAACTCTATTCTGTATGATTCTATATTTTTTGTGGTTAAAACAAAAGCATAAACAGACGACAGGACGAGCGTCTAGTGGAAAAACATGGGCTTTATTCTTATTGGACGAACAGTACGATTTCAATCACACTCATAAATGCTTGTTCTGGACGATGCATAGATGATGGAGGAAGACCAGATCTGAAGGGAACACCAGGAAGCGCCTCTGTCGTTTCCATCGTGTTCTTCTGTTTGTCCTGCAGCTCGGCGTCGTCGTCTCCTCAGAACAGACGCTTCTCGTAACTGTGGACAGAGAACACAGGTCACATGATCAGGACGTCCACGCTGAGGTTTCCTGTGGGAGGAAGTTCTGCAGTCGTGGTCGGACGTGAAACTGAGCGTAAACACGCAGACGCCAGCGTCAGGTCGTAGATGAGGCCAGCGCGTACCTGTGGAGGCCGTGGACTCCGCCCTCCATCTGCGCCGACGCCGTCCTCTTCTCGAATTTCAGGTCTCCAGAGTACATCATGGCTCTGCAGAAGAAAAACAAACAGTGAAGGATCAGGTGAGGCGTGAAGACGAGGGATGAGTTTAACTGTTAGAAACGACAGATCGAATGAAAAAGTGTGACATGAGTCCAGTTCTGGTTCCACCTTCAGCTCAGTCTGAGCCCAAACAGAAGAGGAGAACCTGAACGATCAGCTGTGAAACCTAGAACGCACACGAATAAAAGTTCAACTGAGGCAGAACGTTGAGGACGTTTACAGTTCGACACATTTTTAAAGTAGAGTTTGTCCAGGGAAATATTTTCATTATGTCATTTTAATTATTTCACTTAAACAGAAAGAAAAGTCTGGAGTTATTATTATTAGTATTACAATTATTACTATTATTATTACAATTATTACTTTTACTATTATTATTAGTACTACAATTATTACTATTATTACTATTATTATCATCATTATTATTATTATTATCATCACTATTATTATTATTATTATTATTATTATTATTTTACTGGCTCTGGTCCACTTGGTCATATGGGTCTGGATGTGGATCCTGGTCTGGTCCACTTGGTCATATGGGTCTGGATGTGGATCCTGGTCTGGTCCACTTGGTCATATGGGTCTGGATGTGGATCCTGGTCTGGTCCACTTGGTCATATGGGTCTGGATGTGGATCCTGGTCTGGTCCACTTGGTCATATGGGTCTGGATGTGGATCCTGGTCTGGTCCACTTGGTCCACTGGTGTAATAGTAACGTTCTCATACACGTTCTGGAAATGACAGGTTTCATCCTCTACATGGACCTGCTGAATCCAGCTGTTTCTTTTCTAACAGGGTCTGGGATCCGAAACAGTAATGACTCATGTCAGAATAGAGTTTTATATGATGGGATAGATATCAGTGCATTGGTTAGTTTGGGTTCAATTATTCTCTTTGTTTCTAAAAGGCCTCACAGACGGTTTGGACTGAATTTATATCAATATTGATTTAATTTTTTTTTTCCTCCATGACTGATTTTAAATGTTCTTCCTCTAAACGTCTCTAATATTTTTCCTGCTCTGACTGTAAATAATCATTTCCATCTACTTTCATCACATCTGACTGAGGAAGAAAAATCTACCATTAAACTAGAGTGAAATATAGATGTTTCTAAACTCTATGGACATAAATATGTGGACACATCATGTCTCCAGCTGTCAGCTGTCCTGTTCAGGAGGATCAGATGCAGAAACATCTATATTTAATTAAAGTTTATTGGCAGAGTTTTCCTCCTCAGTCAGATGTGATGAAAGTAGATGGAAATGATTATTTACAGTCAGAGCAGGAAAAATATTTTATACATTTAGAGGAAGAACACTTGAAATGAGAATAATGAATTAAAAAAAAAAGTAGAAATTAAGTCCAAATCATCTGTGGTTTAAATGGTTCTCTGCTTCCAAAATGCCTCAGGAATAACCAATGTAATGATATCTATCCCATAATATAAAACTCTATTCTGACATTAGTCCTTATTGTTTTGGATCCCAGACCCTGTTGGAATAGAAACACCTGGATTCAACGTGTCCACAGACTTTTGGACACGTAGTAGATGTGGTTCTTCACTGTTCTTTTGCTCTCATATGTATGTTTTCTGCTATAGTTCATGTTTTACCTCCAAGGTTATTGTTTTTTCCATGTGCTCTCCTATTAACCCTGGACATTTTGGTTAAAAATGTTCATATTAATGATAATAAATGACTATTTTCTGGACTGTTTTTTTTTTCTCTCCATTTGCATGTAATGTCCTGAATTTGAGTGGTTTTACTGAACAAACATCTGCACACACCTCCTAAAGGCCTGGTTTTATGTCCTTAAAAACATTCATATACAAATATAGAAATGATTCAACGTAAACCTGTCATTTCTGCTTGAACATTAATTCTTCAGTATCTGTTCTTAAACATTATCAGTATTTATCATTTACAGATCATTTCTTTAGTAAACTTTCATAAACTTACGGTTTAAACTTGAACCATTTGTAAAGCTGTGGCTTTAGTGTTTGTTTGTTTTTTTTATCATTGGAACCAAACTGTAGCAGAAACATCAAACCACTGTCTTGCAGACAGATGACCAAGTGTTTCTTTCACAGTAAAAGCAGAAATCCCCTGAACATTTCATTTCTATCAGAGGTTCCTGTTTTTGCAGACGCTTCGACAGTTGGTGCATGAGCTGTACGTGTTTAATACCAGGGACGGAGGTGTCTAATACCTGGGCCGTAGGTGTTTCAATACCTGACCTGTAGGTGTCTAATACCTGGTTCGTAGGTGTCTAATACCTGGTTCGTAGGTGTTTTAATACCTGGTTCGTAGGTGTTTTAATACCTGGTTCGTAGGTGTTTTAATACCTGACCTGTAGGTGTCTAATACCTGGACCGTAGGTGTCTAATACCTGGTTCGTAGGTGTTTTAATACCTGACCTGTGGGTGTTTTAATACCTGGTTCGTAGGTGTCTAATACCTGACCTGTAGGTGTCTAATACCTGGTTCGTAGGTGTTTTAATACCTGACCTGTAGGTGTCTAATACCTGACCTGTAGGTGTCTAATACCTGGTTCGTAGGTGTCTAATACCTGACCTGTGGGTGTTTTCATCTGCGTTTTCGTACCTGAGCTGCGTGAGGCTCTTGGTTCCGATGTCCTGACACGAGTGTTGAATCCCGGCCAGAAGATACGGAATGAACTTGTGGATGGAGCCTTTGTCCTGGACGGCTCCGGAGACGCCCTGAGCTACTTTAATTTTATCACTTTCACTGAGGAGGAAAAAACAAACAAAGAAGAGTTTAGAGTGGATCCACTGCACTGCCCCCTGGTGGTCAACAGGTGGAACTACTCCCTCTAGTGGATGTTGGAAGAGTTACAACTATTCCAAAAACTAAATAAAACTACATATTTTCCATTAATATTGTAAAATGAACCTGATTTAACCAAAACTTCAAGTGTTTTTGCAGAATTATATGACATTCGATGAACCTTTTAATCTGTGTTGGATGTAAGATTCCTGGAAAACAGACTTTGATGAAATGACCAGAAAATTTGACCTTTTTTAAAGTTATGAACACATTAAAATTTGGACCATTTTGCAGTTACATGAACTGAAGACAAAACTATACGACTCATAAATGGAGTAACACTTTCACAGTGAATATATAAAAAGAAAACAGGTTGGATGTGGACTTTTTGTTGAGGAAGAAAAGTCTCCAAAGGAATAACCGAGATTTTGCAACTGAGGCAGTTTCCATTATTTTCAAAAAACAACAGCTTGGTTTAATGAATTCAAAAGCTTCTATAAATGAGCTGAAAAACTGACATTAAACAAAACCAAGTGTTACTGAATAGACCTGAGTACATGTTAACATTCAATCATAGTTTAGTTTCAGTTGATGAACCCAGTAAAAGACTGAAAACTGGAAAACAGGATTAGAGTTGGTCTGATTCTGTCATTTACTGCTTATGTAGTTTTCCTGTTATAAAAAAATTTCAGCATAATCAAAAATTCTTATTCAACAGATATAAAAGGAACAAAATATAAGGTTTTAAAGTCACTGTTACAATGATTAAGTATTTGTTCAACTTCATGATGTAAAGGTAAAATAAAGTTAAAACATCCTGAATCATTTGGACGTGTTTTAATTCAGAATATGAATAAAATGATAAACCCTAAAAACAAAATGAGAACGTCTATTAAAGTAAACACACTTAGACGCTGTGTTTTCCGGGGTGTACCTGAAGTATCGGGTCTGTGAGCCCAGGTTCTTGTCCATGGCGTCCAGTGAACCCATCCCGCGGTACTTCTTCAGCCTGATGCCGTCAGAGAAGAAGTATTCACCGGGAGCCTCGGTGGTGGCGGCGAGGAGCGAACCCATCATCACTGAGGAAACGACAACGGCGTACGTTAGCATGAACCCTTACAGAACCTTGCTCGACGTTTTTCACAAAGTGTTTTTAATTTTCTTTAGACATGAAAATCAAAAAACAATGCAATTAAATGTTTTTATGACCCTATTTTCCATGCGGTTCCATAAATGTCCACTCAGCTGAACACCATGAGTTTAACTGTAGAAGCAAAGAAATATGGATTTAACAAACTAATGTCAGAAAATGAGCAAAACTAAGAAATAAAAACATGTTTAACGCTGATAATCTGATGTTTTCTCACATTTTAACAGATTCTAATACTAGTTTTTTCTTAACGGAGATACTTTACTGTACTTTCCGGACTATTGGCTGCACCTGGCTATAAGCCACACCCACCCCGTCTCCAACGTGTCAACATCAATTCACTGATTCCAAGCTTATGTGCAGCAGCTCTATTTCCTTCTTCGACAGCCGGATCGATCGTTAGCCCAGTGAAACATAAATTAGCCAAATTGTTGTTTGATCCATGGGTTCATAGTATGTGAAAAAAGTAGCGGCTTATAGACCGGAAATTACAGTACAAGAAAAAAGTAGTTTGTTTAAAATCCTGTTAATTCCACTTTAATATCAATTATCCATTGATTTCCACTCAAACCTGTTGGTTCAGATCAGGTTTATCCAGAACAGTAAAGTTACAGTAATGGGATGAATGACAGTGGAAACGCACACACTGCTGTATGGAGTCACATTTAGTCACATGGGGTTAACTGTAAATTTCTTCTAATATTAAATAAATCTCTGTGATTTTTCCAATATTAATCCTTAGATGTTACTTGGTGTTTCCATATTTGTTTCCTGATATAGAAGGGTTTACTTTTACAACATAGTCTAGGGATGGTCGGCATGTCTGACTTCCTGTCGGCCATCTTGGATTTGAGTATAAATAATGCACTTCCCTGTGTGTCCACTAGGTGTCAGTGGATGTGATGATGCACCAGCGTCCACTGTGTGGGCTGATATGAGCTAAACCAACCAAACCCATGAATGTACAAGAGAACAGAGGAACGCTGGGATGAAAGGGTCTAAACAGAACCAGAACAGTCCTGGTCCTGGTCCTGGTCTGTACCTGTGGAGGCTCCCAGGGCCAGGGCTTTGGCGATGTGACCCACGGTCTGGATGCCGCCGTCAGCGATAACCGGGACGCCGAACCTCCGGGCGTATTCAGACACTTTGTAGACCGCCGTGGCCTGAGGCCGACCGCATGCCAACACTGAGGAAGAGGAGGAGGAGGAAAAGGAGGAGAAGGAAGAGGAGGAGAAGGAAGAGGAGGAGGAGGAGGAGGAGGAAGAGGAGGAGAAGGAGGAGGAAGAGGAGGAGGAGGAGGAGGAGGAAGAGAGGAAGAGGAGGAGGAGGAAGAGGAGGAGGAGAAGGAAGAGGAGGAGAAGGAAGAGGAGGAGGAAGAAGAGGAGGAAGAGGAGGAGGAGAAGGAGGAGGAGGAAGAGGAGAAGGAAGAGGAGGAGGAGGAAGAGGAGGAGAAGGAAGAGGAGGAGAAGGAAGAGGAGGAGGAGGAAGAGGAGGAGAAGGAAGAGGAGGAGAAGGAAGAGGAGGAGAAGGAAGAGGAGGAGGAGAAGGAAGAGGAGGAGAAGGAAGAGGAGGAGGAGAAGGAGGAGGAGGAGGAAGAGGAGGAGGAGGAAGAGGAGGAGGAGGAGGAAGAGGAGGGGGATGGACAGATGTGAGCATGTGTTCAGTTTTGATCAAACTGACACTGATTTAAATCCATTAAAACCAACTTGATTCGTCTTATTTGATCCATTTTCTATAATTCAACAATCAGCAGAAGAAAAAAAGACAAATTAATACATGTTTCATTTTCTTCATTGATAATTTGAATAAACTGGAATAAAACTCCAGGAAGTTTAAAGCAGTGATATTAGTCTTTTTTAAACGTTCTTCTTCCTTTTCCCACATTTCCCTGTGGTCTCCATAAACTGTAAATGCTCTGCTTGGCTCTGAATTCTTCATTCATTCAACTCCACAGGTCCATCTTCAACCCTATTTCTGAGGAATGACACCAGAAAGGTGGTTTGGAGCGCTGGCCCTTTAAATGCACATGAGCCACTTCAGGCCCCGCCCCCTCCAGGTTGTCAGCTGTGCTGCTCTGTCCCATTCAACCAACAACTGAACATTTGAGGTAATGGGCTCCAAGTCTGGACATATTTTCAGTCTGGACTACAACCACTGATGACAAACAATTATGGAGAAATACTGGAGAAATGTTGGTCTGAAGTCTGGACCAGATATGAGCAAATGTGGAGACGGAACTAGTGATAAAACGTAACAAATTAAGAAGGAATTCAAACAGATTGTAGAAATCCACTGGATTTTTGCCCAAATGAATCTACAGATAGTTTTGCAGCAGCTGGAGGGTTCAAATTCAAACTCTATGAACTATTAGAGTCCAAATACACAAAGAAATGAACTACAAAGAAAAGTGGGTTTCGACAAATATGAGCCATTTAAGATGTTTCATAATTAACCTTTAAAGACTTTAAAGGTTAAATGTCGAAAAAAATTTACTTTGCATCACCACAAAAATAGAAAATTTAATATATCCTTTGTATTTTTTAGTGTAAATCATATATTTTCTTATATTTAATTCGCTGATCATATAGATTCAAAGGTTATTAAACCAAAACTGAAGTTCCATTATTGTGTCAGTGTGAGCCAAGATGCATCAACATATATTAGCTGATTATTAGGAGATTTAATATCATATAATTAAATCATATTGTTATTATTATATGAGATGTCATTTCACTGATTATAAGAGTTTGTATGAATGAACTGATGCTCAGTCACAGACAATGGACGATAACACTGGATAAACAAACTAAAAACATACTGGTATTAGTGCATCTATAAATTAAGACTAGTTATTGTCTAATTAAATGTTCTAATTACTTTTATTTCAGTCATTATTATTAGATAAATGAAGTCTCTGCCTTTTAAAATAAACCCTGTCAAATAATCCTAATCTGCATTAACGGCTGTGAAGGCAGATGGAAAAAGACTAAAAACATTAAAGCTGAACCCAGAACAAACGACGTAAAAAGAAGAGGAAGTGAACGCTGAATCCACGAAAACAAACTGAAGTCAGAGTCTGAGGATCAGTGGAAACTCCCCCTGAGAATGAGGAAGTCAAACACACCAGTCACATGAGCTCTGATCAGCACCACTCCTCTAACAAAACTGCATTTATTCGACCGGAAACGACACCAAAAACAGGCTGAAACCTGCAGGGCAGGGGTGGGAAACATAAGGCCTGTGGACCAAAACCGGACCACCAGAGGGTCCGATCCGGTCCTTCAGCTAAAAACACACTGAAAATACAAACAGACAAGGATGGAGGAGTTGATTTCCTACACTACTATGGTCTGATTTTAGAATTGTATTGTCATTTTATTTTATTTTGTTTATTTTATTTACTATTTCTATTTATCCATAAAATCCTTCGTTTTATGCCAATTACTTTTAGGTATGTATTTTCTGTATGGGTGGATTTGGACAGGACTGGGCTGATGTTATTTCTTTGTTCATTTGCTAAAGAAAAATAAAGGAAAAAAAAAAAAAACAGGTTCAGGTTCCACATTCAGACCAACATGATCTAAAGTCAAATAACAAACCCATATATAATGAAAACTACACATTTTCTTTTTGGTTTAATGTGAAAAAACTCTGAAAATATTTACATTAACAAACAATCCTTTAACAATAAAATGTGAATAAAATGAACAAATATGACACAGATTGTAACTGTTCCAATATTCTGTCAGTTAATAAATGTGTATTTGATCCACTGTGATCTGGAAGTTGTGTTAATAATAAGCTGAGACGTAATATTATAGAATTTGTTCTTATTTTAGTTCCAAACTTCACATTTTAACATTGTTCTGCCTGTTACCGAATGTTTGTGTAACATTGTGTGTAAATGTACATGTAGAAATGAGAAACTGAGGCATAATATTGTTAAAATTGCACATATTTTTCTTCTGTAATTTCAGTTTTTCCAGGTTATTCACATATTTTCTGTGAAAAGATAGTTTGTAAATGTAAATATTTCACATTTACAAACCATTTTATCTCTAAGAGGCACCTTCTGTACAACCAGAACATTATTGTCAATTTCTATCAATACCCTTTACCCAGCTGTTATTATTAGCATTATTGGTTATTTAGTTATGTATTTTTGTTCATTATGATTTATTATGCTAATATCATCACTACTATTACCACTGTTGTTAATGATAATGATTTTCTTTTTTTCCCCCCTTTTTTTTAATTATCATTTATTGTTGTAACAACTCCTTTGTCTTCCATTTTTTTCTCTCACTCACACCAATGTATAATGATGAATATGTCATTAGTATCTGTTTTTGTCTCATTTGTTGTCATGTCTTTCACATTTTGTTATGTACTGTATCACTTAATTAAAAAAAGTCAATATAAATATTTTCATAATTTCATGTTTTTTTTTCTCACTAAACCAAAGAAATACTTGGAGTGGTCATTATTTAGCTTATTATGTTATTTTACTCGAGATCACTGTGCTGAATGTAGAACGTGAACTAAAACCAGTTTAACATCCATGCTGTAGAGCACAGGTGTCAAGCCGACCCACCAAAGGGTCCATATAGGGACCTGATATGTGCAAATGTCGAGACGGAACTAGTTATAAAACATAACAAATTAAGAAAGAATTCAAACAGGTTGTAGAAATCCACTAGATTTTTGCCCAAATGAATCTAAAGATAGTTCTGCAGCAGCTGGAGGGTTCAAATTCAAACTGTCTGAAGTATTAGGGTCCAAATACACAAAGAAATGAAGCACAGACTAAGAACAGTGGGTTTAGACAAATATGAGCCTTTAAATGTGAAACAGCTGTAACTTTCACATTATCTTCGATCATAAATGTAATAATCATGTTTCAGATAAAAGCCAACAGTGAAATGACATCTCAACAGTGACAGAATTCAAACAGGATCAACATACGCTTAATGGTATTCATTTCCCATGGTGCACAGGGAAGGGGCGGGGCTTCAGATCTTTATTCTAACGTTCTTAGGTGTAAAATTTCATAAATAACATTGATTCAGTCAAGGATTGGTCATGAAAATGTAAAGCAGCCACATCTGACTGATGTTCAGCAGACATCCGTCTCATTCTGATGACATCAGCATCACAGACCCCCTGGTCAGTAAAGTGGGTGGAGCCGAGGTGGGGATGATTGACAGATTAGTGCAGACACCGGAACGAGCAAAACCCCAAAACCCCAACAACCTCCAAACACTACGTCTACTGATGCAAAGCTGTTAACCAATCAGTGCAGCAGGCTGTGAAGGGGGGCGGGCACTCTGTGGTAGTAGAGCCAATGGGAGCCCAGCACAGGCCAGAGTGGGCAGGACTTACTGGAGTATCCTGTAACTGTGGTTGGGGTTTTGGGGCTGTGGAGCTTTATAGCCGGAGGAACAAAGACAGGAGCTGGACTCAAATGACATCACACATGACGGACGGACGGACAGATGACGGACAGACGACACAGATGAAGAAAACAGTGAGGCAGGAAGAAACGACAACAAACACAAACTGATCAGATTAAGGAAAGACCAAAGAACAATGATCTAACAGTTCTAATCCTCTGACAGCGACATGAAAAAAGACGATAAACGATCAGACACGAACGAAACAAGACGAACTGCTGCAACAAATAATCATGAACCAGGGAATGAAAAACAACTTTTAGAGAAAATTAAAACTAGTATTAGTTAATTCAATGCATTGACTGGACAAACATTCACAGTGAATAGATCAGAACCAGGATCAATGAGAACTGTTGAGCAAGAAGGAAGAAATGACAACGATTTTTGGCATTTATCATGATTTTGATTTCAAGTTTTAAAAAACTGTTTTGTACTTATTGTCATATAATAGTCATTGTCATGGATAAAAGAAAATCCAAATCAATGTTTAGAGATATTAAAAACCCCCATCTATGAGTCATTTTAGAAGCAAAGATAATAATTTAACCCAAACTAACCAATGCACTGATATTTATCCAATAAAATGAAACTATATTATTTACATTAGTCATTAATGTTTTGTACCCCAGACCCCTGTTAGAAAAGAAACATCTGGATTCAACCTGTCCACATACTTTTGTCCATATGACGTAAAAATTTTCAGACACAGAAAAAGTCGGGGACCAAGTGGTGATCACATTAAAAAAACAAAAACAAAGTTAAATATTGTATTCCTGGCGCTGATCCAGGATCAGTCAAACATACCACAAACTCTAACCTGACTCAGTGTTTGTCCAACCCCAGGTTTATCCAGACCAACGACAGCAGTTCAACACTGTGAATAAATATGAGTGACTAAACCGTGTCAGGACCACCTTAGTCCTGGTCCTCGTGTGTCTGTGAACCCACTGACCCGGTTCCGCTGCGTGGGTTCTGATGCCGGTGTTGGTGACTCACCTTCCTGTGTGATGCAGATGGAGCCGCTGCCCATCCCGACCCTCAGCCCGTCCACGCCGGCATCGATCAGGTTCTTGGCCTGAGCTGCAGTCACCACTATACCAGACAGGGGGCGACAGAGACACCGTTTATTAATTATTATTATCAATTATCCCTTTATTATTTAAAAAACAAGCCATTTTGACATGAATAATATCCAACTTAATTATATAACAATTGTCTTTATATGAATAAAAGTCGGAGTGGCAGTTTTTTTTACCGTTGCCTCCAATGACCTGCAGGTTTGGATATTTGTCCTTAATGTATTTAATCATGTTGATCTGGAAAATGGAGTTTCCCTGAGAGGAATCCTGGGGAAAAAAAAAACAACACAGGACGTTAACATGGTCAAATGACAACGTTACTGTAGTTTACTGAAATAACACTTCATCATCATCATCATCATTATTATCATTATTATTATCATTACTATTATCATTATTATTATTATTATTATTAATAATAATAATAATAATAACAACAATAATTACATTTATTTGTTCAGTGATGACATGAAGACAAAACAGAAAACAGGAGACTAATATCTGCAACTGATCTGGTTTCATCTTTTCTTTGAATGATTTATTTTATTTAAATATGATTTCATTTAAGATCGTGTCAAATTACATAATTTCTTCTTTATTTTGTGATACAGTGAAGTCTAGAACAAAATAAACTTTACTGTCGTTGTATGAATTCTCTAAACAGCATAAAAACACAGAAAAATGAGACACATCTAAAGATAAAAACTGATAAAAAATAAAGCTCAAATACAGCTGAAATAAACAGCTGAGACGACCGGTTGACAAATAAAACCAGACTAATTTATTCAACAGGTCGTTAGAGATGTCATGCACTTTTGTTTAAGGAAAAATGTTTATGTTATTGCTGATTGAAACTCCTGAATATTTAGTTGTTTAACAGATGTTATTAAATGTATTTGTTCTGCACAAAATGCACTTTTGTTTAAGGGGTAAAGTACAAGCACTGCTACTGCAATATCTGTTGAATATTGAACTGAATATCTGTTGAACAAACTGCTATTCATTCAGGAAAGAAAATGTATTTTATTGCTGCAATAAATATAAATAAGAATTGAATTACATAAGATTTTTTTTGGAGTTCATAATCTGACCAGTCGACTGTTGAAATCGTCATCAGTTTCAGCCTTAATGACATAAAATAAAAGTAATTTCATCTATATTTTATCCTTTTTTCTGGACACCTTTACATGGATGTCTGTCAAGAAGCCCTACCCCTGTCCCTCCCCCCTCACCAGTACAACCACATCCACGCCGCTCTGCACCAGCAGGTCCAGGCGGTACTTGTCGTCGTTGTGCGTCCCGATGGCGGCGCCACACAGCAGCTGTTTGCGTGAGTCTTTGGAGGCCAGAGGGAAGTCTCGGTTCTTCTTCAGGTCAGTCCGGGCGATGATGGACACCAGAGAGCCCGCCTCATTAACGATGGGCAGTTTACCTTCAGGGGGAGGAGCATGGTCAGCGGACGGTCAGTGGCTGGTCAGTGGATGGTCAGCGGACGTCGCGGCCCAGCGTCAGGACAAAGCGGCGTGAACACTCACCTTTCTTACTCCTCTGGAGGATCTCGTTGGCCTCCTTCAGGGTGACTCCTGCAGGCGCCACCACCAGCTCCTCCCTCTTCGTCATCACCTGAACCAGGAAAAGCACCGAGTCAAAACCTTTGACTCAAACTCCCAGGAGTCCACTGACAGGGTTTAGTTTGAACCAGGTTCTACAAGGGATGTCCTGATGTGATCTACAGATCGGTATCGGCTGGCGATCTGGCATTTTTTAGAAGATCAGATTTAGTCACGAGATCGAGCCGATCCGGACCTGGTTCTGGGGCGGGGTGGGGGTGTAAACACATGTCCAGCTCCCTCAAAGTAGAAGTTTCCAAAGGTATGGAAAAGGAAAATTATCAACACATCAGCGGGAGGCTTAGAAAAATTAGTAAAACGTCTATAGGTTTCACTTTCACCTTATAGTCCAGTTGTGATGCGTGAGTCGGGTTTTTTTCAACCCGCGGGGCTTTTGTGGAAATATTTGACCCAACCCACCCCGCAAATAAACTGGCATTCTTTTGACCCGACCCACGAGTAACCCACTGATCCACACATCACTAACGTACAGCGCAGAACGCATCCCCATATAATACCTGGACGGACCTGTCCATAGACCGGCTACAGCAGTGGCAAACGTACGCCCGAGGGCTAAAACCGGTCCGCCAAAGGTTCTCATCTGTCCCACAGTATGAATTTGGAAAGTGCAAAAATGATACTAAAGTTCTTCAGAGTCCAAGGTGTCATAGTTGTTTTAGTTCAGGTTCCACATTCAGATCAACTGGGCTCTACAGTAAAATAATAATAGCATCATAACCTATAAATAATGACTATGAATTTAAATTAAATTTCACTCTAAAAAGTCAGTATTGGATCGGTATCAGCAAAACGCTAAAAAAAAAAATTGGATCGGAAGCAAAAAAGTCCGGATCGGAACATCAGTAGATTCTACGGACACAAAAACCAGGTCTAAACTAAAGCAGTTCCATCTGTAACTGAACAAACAGACTTTGACAGAAACAGAAGGATGCTGAACAGTGGTTTGTGTAAACGGCGTGGACTGGCCTCGCTCAGCGGCAGGTCGTGGTCCTCCTCCTTCAGGAAGTCGATGTCTCTGGATGAGATGATTCCCACCAGTTTTCCTCCCATCTTCCCGTTGTCGGTGATCGGGATTCCACAGAAACCGTGACGAGCTTTGGCCTGGAAGACGTCTCGCACGCGCTCAGCAGGACTCATGACCACCGGGTCTGTGATGAAGCCCTGCTCGTAACGCTGGAGGAGGAAGAGGAGGAGGCAGAGGAGGGAGAGGAGGAGGGAGGGGGAAGGAGGGAGGAGGACAGGGAGAAGGAAATAGAGGAGGAGGGAGGAGGAAGGAGGGAGGAGGACAGGGAGAAGGAAATAGAGGAGGAGGGAGGAGGAAGGAGGGAGGAGGACAGGGAGAAGGAAAGGGAGGAGGAAGAGGAGGAGGAAGGAGAGGAACAAGGGTCACATGATCACTGTCTAAGGAGCAGAGGATGCTGGGAGAATACGACTGATCCTAAACTACAACATAAAGACACGAGGACGATGTGAAACAACGTCAAATAAAAACAGTGAAAGTCATGAAACAGACTGAAGGAGTAAAAACTAAATGAAAAGGTTTTATCGCCGTTACCTTGACTTTGCGAACTTCGTTGGCCTGAAACTCTGGAGTGCAGTTGTGGTGGATGAAGCCGATTCCACCTGTGAGCTGAAACACCAACACATACGTTAACCCACCACAGGTCCTCCCACTGTAAACACTGTACACTAATACGACAACACAGGCCAGACCCTGGACTCCGGGGGTCCTGGACTCCGGTCCATTTGGCAGCTTTAGGGTGTTTTCACTCTGGGTACCTGGATCTGTACAGTACTTGGATCCGTTCACACTCTAGCTGGGTGGGGGTGGAGAAGCTCCAGAACACTTCTGTCCTCGGGGGGTTTGTATGTTTTTATGTTTAATGTGACAGGTAGAATACACATTTTGTCTTTTATTTCTACTTTCTTTTTAATCAAACTTATTTTTATCCATTTACACTCTGCATGTATTTATTTATTGTTGATGTGGTTCTGACTGTTTCTGTGGAGCAGTGACCATATTTTGAATTTCCCCTTGGGGCTTAATAAAGTAAATCTATCTATCCTTCCCACATATGCTGCGCTCACAAACACGTACCGTGGCCTGAATATGAGTGGGTGTTCCAGGGTCTAAACAGTAGGTTGAGGTGTGGAAGGAATTCTGTCACTATCCAACAAACGCAGAACTGACAAACCCCCTTACATCATCAGCTGACTGACTGTTGTGTTCATGTGTCTACAGTGGTGCTCATACTGTTCTGTCTGTTATCCTGTTTGAAGCAGTGACCTTCGTTGTCCCTCATATTTCACCAGGTGGTTCAGTCCATAAGGTGAGCCTGTGCCATGGGGATCTGAGGCTTTTTCAGGAGACATCAGGAGCCTCATCTATGGTCTCGTGGTGATCAGGTCACATCCATTATCGGGTATGGATCGCTTTCACACTGCACCGTACCAGAGTCCACATAGTCCATACCCAGGACTACCTTCAGCTGGACTCTGGTACAGAACCGGAGCACAGAACGTTTACCTTTACATGGATAAAAGAAAGTGGACTATGGGGTCAAACAGACTCAGATATGGATTCAGGTACACAGTGTGAAAACACCCCGAGTCCAGGTCTAGGATCTGAGTCTAGGTCTGAGTCCTGGTCTTGGTTTTGTGGCCTTACTGCCATGGCGATGGCCATGTTGGCCTCTGAGACAGTGTCCATGGGGGACGAGACGAAGGGCGTTTTCATGGTGATCTGTTTGGTGAGCGCCGACGTCAAGTCCTGAAAACAACAACAGATGAACATTTACAGACGGTATCAGAGTTATTATTAATGTACAGACAGTATCATTAGAGTTATTGTACATGTAGATCTGCAGTTAAAGGATGATGTTTAAGGACAGTGACATATTCAACAGACGGGTTTTACTTTTATTAAAACTAGTAAAATTACCTTTGAACTCTCTTTATTTAGAACAGATATTTAACTCTGAAGTGACCGTTAATAAAAGGGGAGAAAAATCTGATGGATTTCTCTTCAAAGTGAAACAAAAACACATCAGTAAAACGTTCAAGATTCAGGATTTTTATTTGTCACATGATCAAAGAAATTAACAATAAATAGGATTTTCCTCTAGTTTTAGGATTGTTTTAGTTCTTTTTTTTTGGTTCATTTCAGTCTGAACCTTGTTGTTTTTCGTGTATTTGACATTTTACAGATTTTAGCATCAGATTTGTGTTATATAATATGTATTAAGTCAACTTGAATTGTATAGTTTTGATCCAAGGAAGGCCATGGAATAGAAAATAGATATGCATTAAAATAAACTTATTATGGACTGAAGTCATAAATACTTATAATATAAAATATATATAAAAGTGGACAGACAAACAGACCCAGACTGTTATATTTTTCTGAAGTGTCTGTTCCTTTGGTCTGAGGTTTAAGGTTATTATATTAATAACAATAACTGTGTAGAATTTGACTTCCATGTCCAAAAATGAATGAAAACAGTGTCGTTCTTTTTTCCTGTTAAAATGTGATGAATGTGAGGTTCATGAACCCAAACGTTGTCCTTTTAACCACATTAGAATGTGTCAGTGAACGTCTCACCACTTGGTCTGCTGTGAAGTCGATGTAACCTGGAAGAATCAGGAAGTCACTGCAGACAGAAACAACAGAACACACATATTAAACACTTCTATTTATGTTCATATGTACAGATGAACAGCATATGAAAATTTAAACTAGATTTAAAAAAACAAATAAAAAACTAAAACTAGGGTGAGATGGGATGAGGTAAAACATGAAATATCTTTTTGCAACGTTATGAACAATTTAGGATTAATAAATTAAATGACTCATGTTTTGTTCATGAAGTTGGAAAATAATAGATTACAGATGATTTATGAGTAATATATTATTTTTTGACAAAAATACACTATTTAACAGACGACTGGAGAAACATATTCACAATTAACATGTTAGAAGAATCAAACAGGTTGGTTTAAAGTTTGTGTTGAGCAACAAACATTTCCAGAGGAAATAATCGGGATTATTCAAACCCCCCAAAAAAAAAAAAAAAAAAAAAAAAAGTTTAATGGATTTAATTCGATGCTGTTCAAACCTACTTTCAATTACATTCACTGCTGACTCATCTGATTATTTTCTTCATTAATTAATTGTTTGGTTTATAAAATGTCAAAACGATAAAAATGCGAGATGAGAAAAATTCAAAAATTCAGCGTCACCTAGAGGAAAAAAAAAAAAAAAAATTCACATTTAAGATACAAACAACACATTTTCCTCTTTTAAAAAATTACTCTAGTGCATTATCCATTATTATTATTATTATTATTATGTTGACAACTAATCAATTGACTGTCTGAATATAGTAATATTATTATTATTGTTGTTAATAATAATAATAATAATAATAATAATAATAATAATAATAATAATAATAATAATAATAATAATAATAATAATGATGATGATGATAATAACATTTCTAAAGCACTTTTCATTCCAAAAAATATATATGATCAAATTATTCTGTAATACATTCAGGTCTCAGCAATTTGTAAAACAAAAAAAAAAAACAAAAACAAACAAAAAAAAATAATAATAATAATAAAACAAAAAGATAACCATTCGCAGAAAAATAAGAAAAATCTAAAATGCTGAAAAATATCCAAGAAAACAAATAAAGGCAGAAAATTTCCCACATTTACAGATCAGGATGAAGGAACAGAGGCGTTTTTGTCTGTAAGAATCATTTGTCATGTAAATAATATATAATTTTAATTCTAATTCTTTTTTTATTTTCCTCTTTCTATTTCATTTTTCACTCGTTTGTTTGTATGTTTCTGTTGTTAACTGTGACATTTCCCCACAGTCATAAATAAAGTCTTATCTTCTTTCATCTCTAAACTTCTATTCATAATTTGTGTCCTTTCTGTCCGTTCTCTGATGTTTCAGGTCGATAAAGGCGTGTGTTTCAGATAAAGACAGAGGGTCTAAATATAACCCGGTTCATCTCAGTCCACGTCGACGGCAGGACTGTGGAAAAACCTGATCCTAAATATGGGACCAGGAATGTAAACCCTGTCCAGCTCAGCTTCACCGTTCATATTCCCACAATCCTTTTCAGGTGTCGCAGCTCGTTTTTCTACATGGTTTTGTAACCTGAGGCGTCTTCTGTCAGGGGCTAAAGTTCATCATAAACCAAGTGACACATTTATCTGTTAGACGTCTGATGAATCAGAGCAGAAGGTGGAACATCGACTCTGTTTATCAGAACTGAAGGAATGAAGAACAATTAAAACAGCGTCAGAGATGAAGTCTGCGTCATAAAGGAAATAAGCATCTTTGAAATACAAAGGTTTGAGTTTATTCCTGTAAGAGTTTAAGTGAACGGTCATCTTTTAATTCACATATTAAACTTCACTCCTACTATTCATTCATTTAACCCTCTGGTGTCCAAGTGAGCAGATTATACACACTTTATACTTCATTATTATTGATTTTTAATGATTTTTAAATTCTCATCCATCCACTAAAATCAGCCCAATGTAAACACTAGTCTCTTTTCCATCAGACATCTGTGCAAAACTTTACTAATATTTACTAAATGTTGAAAAAACAGAAGTGCATAATGTTGGTTTTTCCATTAAATCCCAAATGCAATGATTAGTTTATTTATTATCACAAGATGACACAGGAAGTCATTCCATAAACATGGTGGTGATTTACAGATATATTCATTATTATATATTACCCCTCTATCTCAGACTAAATTAAAAAATGATGTGGTTTCCTGGTGTGTCCACACATACTGACATTTCTTTTTAAACTCTTCTTCTTCTCTTGTTGTAACGTCCGTCAACAGCCATTTTTTTTTTTTTTAATTCATGTGACTGTAGTTGCAGAAAAAGGTCTTTCTATTGCAGTTTTGTGTGACATACACCTGAAAAACCACGTCTTCCCAGTGCAAAAACTTTTAATCGACAAGAGTTTTGGCGAAATTGTTGTTTTTCCATGAGGTAAATTTTTATACGCAAGTTATATCCGAGCTATTTGAGGGTCAATGGAAAAGAGACTAGTGTTAAATTCCTACACTAACACCCTTCAACCAACTGAGTACAAAATAAACACTGACATATTTTACATTTGACCTAGAACCAAAAATAACAATAATATGAACCAGTGGTGGTGTTAATCACTGACATATAACAAGAGGAAAAAAATAATACCATTTTTGTGTTGAGTATTGAAAAAATAATTTTTCTGTGTTTTTTGCAGCTAAAAATATGGTTTCCATTACAAACATGGCATTTAAAGGGTTAAAAATATGACAGTTATTGAGTATTTGGTATTTCTGTTTATGGCTCAAGGTGATGAAATAAAAAAAATGTAAAAAAGTTAAAACTATGAAAAACATGTAGACATTACTACGATACTGTGCAGATTAAACGCTTTTGCTGTTTTAGGAACGACCTCTATGGGCGGGACAACGGAGGGTTAATGTGACTGTAAAAAAAGTATGTGTGAAATAAATGACATTTTGTTTCCATTTTTTAGTCACTGTTTAACACAGTTACTGCAATTCACTAATTAATCTATAATTATTATTATTATTACTATTATCATTATTGTAGTTGTTGTAATTGTTGGTATTTCCAGTTTGTCAGATGTGCTGATTTGATGTTTTTCTTTGTGAATAAACTGAATACATGTGGGTTTGACACCGACGGTCAGGTACAAAGATACTTTACAGGTTTTCAACAGATAAAACTAAACCCATTTCCTTCGCCGTGCTGGATTACCAGGTCGTCATGGTAACCATATCCAAACACTGGGAATCATTTTTGGGAGGGAAGGGTGGAGGTTTCTTGGGTCCTGTATTTAACCTCTGAGGACTGTGGACACCCACAGAGGGTTTAGTGTCTGACACTCATGGGATGGGATGTCCCAGAGGTTACGTAACCATGGGAACGGAGTCCTCCTGACGGTGACGCTGGTTTGGACTGAACTGGATGAAACGAGCAGAACGGGACTTTTCATTTTATAACTGCTTTTCCACTTGTTCTTAATGCGGTTGAAGTTGATCTGAGAACGGAACATGAGGTTCATCTGCTCTAAAAGTCCACCAGTGTGACGTCAGCAAAACGACGCCTTGTGCTGCCTTCACGTACTACAGGAATTATGGTAAATAGTAGTTGGGTGCTTCTCTGAAACTGGTCCTAAAACAGGACAGAGGGGCTAAACATTCAAACCAGATGTAGACGAATGTTATGAAGCAGGTTTGGAGAAACTTTGGGTCCATTTTAAAAATGAATATTCACTGAGATAAAAGAGAAACTATTTTTCAGATAAAACACATTCTTATATTATTTTTTATACAAAAATCCACATGTAGCACGGTCAATAGGACATGAAAATTATGAGCTACCATTTTTACAAATATCTCTTTATTCTCTCACAGGTGCATTTTGGGAATTGAACTAATTATTCCAGGCAGAGTGTTTGACAAAAATGGCCGCTGGTAAAAAATCATTCGTAATTTATTTGTGTTTAAATGTTCCGGTTCCACATGTAACACCAGTGGACACCATGGGTTCCACACCAAACCTGGAATGAGACAGACTGATGAAAAACCCACATGTGTGGATTAGAAAAACCACTAGGATCCACACAGTGAACACAGTGTCTGTATTTAGAGTCTATAGAAGAGCATTTACACACGTTTACACATCTAATGCACTGACACCAAGGGAGATTTAATGTCTATATTTGGGTCCTGTTTTTGGACCCAATATTTGATTATAAATTCATTAATTATGGGATGGATCAGAGTAAGAGGATAATTTTTTTTACATTTCTCTGAGGTCATCATTAGGTCCATCCTGGGGGGAATTATGTCTACATTTACCTTTTATTATTGGGTCCAAGAAGATGGAAAAGTGTCAGATACTAAAATAAACCCAGTTTCATAGAAGCACCCACTTAAAAACTCAAAAAATTGCACATGAACACCCCCTTATGTTGAATTTTTCACTGGAGAACTGGGAAAAAATTAGATCCATAGAATGAAAATAACCTTTGAGCTTTTCAAGATGGTGGAGAACAACGAAGGGTTCATGGCCAATAATAAACGATGGTTTTATTAACGTTCTGCTAATGTTACCTGATGATTTTACACATTTATAGGATAGACAAATAAAATGCTGTATCAGATGAATTAACTGTTTTACCCCAGTACCAGGTCACCATTAACTGTGCCAAATACTTTTCATTTTCCTACGACAACAAAAGCACCTGAACACAACCCACTTTTACTCATTTTGAATCCCTTAGTGGAAAGGATTGTGTTCCCGACAGCACGTGAAGGCAGCGTTAAACCACATGAAGTCAACGTTAGTGTCAGAGGAGCAGGTGAGGACCAGGATCATGTGTGGGGTCTGGACCACATGGGTCCGGCTCTGGGACAGGGTGCGTTTGGTCTGTTCTCGTCCGTAACCTCACCGTGGACCTCTGAAAAGTTCATACGTGTTTGAGTGAATGAAGCAGGTTCTGGAGTTAAAGGTTGTGACACATGATGGACATAAACAGACGAAGGCCAGCGTCGTGTTTCAGTTTCAGTTTGTTCTGTTTTCACTGAAACAAACTGGAGCTTTTTTCATGTTTAACCGTTCAGTGTCCAGGTGAGCGTATTAAACACACTTTACACTTCATGTCATTAAAGGTCATTATTTTTCATTATTTATTTTAAATCAGAATTTAAAAGTTGTTCATTTTTGCCTTATTTTTTAAATTCTGATCCATCCACTAAATCCATCCCATAATAAACAGTGTTAAATTCCTACACTAACACCCTTCTACCAAGTGAGTACAAAATACACACTGACACATTTAGCATTTAAGATTTGACCTAGAATCAAAAATAATAATAATATGCACTAATGTTGGTGTTAATCACTGACACATGACAGGAGGGGAAAAAAAAATACCAATGCAATTTTTACGAAGAATGTTAAAAAAAATAAAAAAATTTAAAAATTTAAAAAAAAATTGTGTTTACTGCAACCAAAAATTTGGTTTGTTTACATTACAAACATGACATTTAAAGGGTTAAAAAACAACAGTTATTGAGTATTTGGTATTGTTGTTTATGGCTCAAGTTGATGAAACAAAAACATGTAAAAATAAATAAATAAATAAATAAAAACAAACTATATGAAAATCATTTTGACATTAGTAGGACACTGATTATGCTGTCGGTGATTAGAAGTACCTCTGATACCGAAGGGTTAAAGACTACGGCTCCTACAGTTTTCCAGATACAATCACAAACAAACATTACAGAACTCCTCACATTACTGTTAAACTACTGTATTTAGGATTTTATTTAGTACCCTTAGTTTTCATCGTGTTCAGTTGTTTCCATCTTTTTGGATTTGGATTTATTTACATCCAGGTTAAAGACCCACCTGTTCTCACCTGCATTTGAATAGTTTTTATCCATCAGTTCAGATCTGCGCTGTTTCTTTTAAGCTTCAAGTTTTCATCTGTTTATTGTTTTATCTATTTATCTGTTTGTTTCTGTTTGTTTTTTCTCTCATGTCTATACTTTTTATTGCCTCCCTGCTGTAATGCTTTAAATGTTTTATGTAAAGCACTCTGAATTGTCTTGTACATGAAATTTGTTATAGAAATAAACCTGCCTTGTCTTTCTTGTCTCATGCAGAGAATCTTTAACTTTTCCCTTATGTGATGGAATGTCCATGAAGGATTAAAGGTCAAGGATCAGTCACATGACTGAAATGTTTGCATATATTCAGTCCAACCGTTCTGCATATTCAACTGTCTGAGCTGTTCTCTGTAGAAGTTATGTCGGAGTCCAGGTTTAACTGATTTTGGAGGTCAAAGGACAAGGCCATCGTGACCTCACAGAACATATTTTTAGCCATAACTTGAGAAAAGAAGCGAGAACAGATTAAAATGTATGAACTGAACATAAGTGGAATCAAACCAACAGTTTAGTATCATATGATAAAGCATCAAACATCAGAAAAACTACAACTACTGAAAATCTGATCAGTAACAATAACTGATCAATTAAAAAAAACACTGTAGGTTATTATTTTTCATAGCTAGTGTCAAATATACAATTAGAGATTTGTGAGTTTATTTCACACTAGTAGCGATTCAGTCAAATTTGAATAATTTGTGACGTCTGTTTAACAATGCTGTTTAGGGTGGAACGATTGGTTGATATCATCAATTATTGTGATAAATATTAAATCATTAAAGGCAGATTTTTGGTCGCGAGTTCTTTCATCAAACCAAAATGCTAAAACAAGCAAAAAAAAAAAAAAAGTAATAAGATAAAAATATCGTCTGTGATCTAGTGAATTTGGATTTCATTTGCTCATTTACCAAATCAACAAACAAATCTGTTATTTATGATGAGTAAAAAAAATACTATGATAAAGAAATGAGATCATAACAATAAACAAGGCAATAAGATGTAGCTGGTTGAAAATGAAAAATGACGCAAAAAAACAAAACAAAATTCTGTCCTCATCTTTGCAGCGACCCTGGGTATCATAGAACTGTTTACAAAAAACAGACTATTGATGCAACCATTATGCATCAGATTGTAATGTTTATTAAATTTTGTTTCTTTTTTCATGATAAAAGGTCAGTCTGTGTGCCCCCTTCTCTTTTTCTTTTCTTTTCTTTATTCATTTATTTTTCCTTCTCTCTGACCCTTTGGGTGGGTGGGGTTTGATGTTTATGTGTTGTTCTGCCTTGGACTTGTTCATATTTCCTATGCTGATGTACATGCCTATTTGAAAACTGAAAAATAACATCTTTAAAGAAAAACAAAAAACAAACAAACCCAAGATCAATTGTTGTGAAAGATGCAACAAAATGAGTGATGCTGCCAAAACTACAAGGACAAAAAAAAAAAAGAAAAAACAATGCAATATGATTAGATGATGCAAAAGTCTTAAACAAAAAATGCCGAAAAAAATGCAACAAGAAAATAGTTAAATGTCTGTTTATGCTCATGCACGTGAACTACACAATAAAACAGAACACAGTGCAAAAATATAAGAAACTGTGGAGAAAGAAACTGTCAAAACAATAATAACTGATAATGGTTTTCTAATTCAGCCCCAATTCTTATTTCTTATCGTTATCTTTTATTATTTGACACTGTTCGTCTCGTTTTGAAAAGGATTCAACAACATGACGATAAAATAAATATTATTCTCAGAGACAATTTAATTACGTTTTTACATTTTAATAAAATTATTATTGGTGATAATCGATACATGTAAATGTACAATGTTTCCTGGCCGAAGACACTGTTATAATCATATTACTGATGATATAAAGGTTCATTTAGTGCATGAATATAAACCTGTTTTAGTATTTTTAGCATTAAATGTACTCTGGTTAACTTCAGTGTTGCTACTACTGTCGTTAGCATACTGTTGTACTGGTTCTACTTGTTTTAGTGCCCTGGGTGTCGCGGTGGGGCGGGTACAGGTGTGTGGACGGTGGGTCTTTACTTGTAGGTGAGTCCGTCTCCTCCGGTGAACAGCTGCTGTCCGGTCAGTCCGTCCTCCGGGACGTAGCCGGTCTGTCCGCTGATCAGGTAGTCCGCCATGACGGCGAACCGAACCGTCCTCTGCGTCGGAAAACGAGCGAACCCAAAGGCGCCTGGATCTGCTACAACACAGACACGCGCGCGCAGGCCGGACTCAAACACCCAGAACTTTCTCCGCGTGCCGGTGCTCTGCGGCCGCGCGAACCGTTAAGGAACCGTGGTCCGCTGCCGGGGAACGAGCCTCTGTCCGGTAACCGTCCGGTGGGTCTCCGTTAGTCTACACCGTGTTAGTGTCCTTTAACGGGCCTTTCTGTCCTCTCCGGTCCCTCGGTCCGGTTCTCATGTTCCTCCAGCTGCACCACCGACACGTGCGTGGTGATGTGCCGTCAAGGCGGTGCTTCAGACTCTGACGTCACATCCGGTCGACCCCGCCCCTCCCGGAAGCTCCTGGTGCCGTAAATCTGCCTGTTTTATTTATTTGTTTAAAAAATGTAATTGAATATTAATCAAATTTAATTCAATTTAATTCTTTTTTTTAACCTTTTACTTTTTATATTTTTGTTTCTTGCAAACTCAGTGAATCCAAAGCCTAGAACCATTTTCTATTTTATTTAACTTCCGATGGATTTTTTCAAAAGGGAAAACTTAAATTTTATATATTTATATATAAACTTTTATTTTCAAAAGGCAAAATTAGACACTACCTCACTGACGGTTTTACTCATTTTATATTTGACTTTATTACCCATTTTTACTTTTTATAATGAAAATTAGATTATAAACTCAAAACTAGGATGTTTATTCAGACTGCTTCATGTTTGGTTCAGCTTTAGCTAAGCTTCACAGTTTAATCTTTGAAAACAGAACCATCTTATAATAAAGTAAAATCTTGGGTTTTGTGCATAAATTGTACCAAATAAACACTTTAGTCATTTTATTGCCTTAGATACTGGAATAATTCTTGAGATTTGTTTTACTGTCAAGACTTCATGGCTTATTCTTACATTTTTTAAAAACAGTACTTAGATACATAAATTCAGGATTAATTTTATTGATACGTTTGTTTTATTGATTAAATGCCCTTCAATGAAAGCTGTTATTAATTTTATTTCCTTTTTAAACTAATATTCTACAACAGTAAATTAGTAAAACAGAACCCGACCGTCTTCATCTCATAAATCTGACCTAAAACATATTAAAATACAGAAGACGATCTACTATTGTATGATGATCTTTTAATATTTTTGTCTCATTTCCGTTGTTGGACGTTAAACCTGTTTTAATTCAGTTCCTAAAACATAACTCGTATTATTTAACTTTAATTTATTGGAGTGTTTGACGTGGGGACGTGGTCTCTGCCAGTGTTAAACTGGGTCACATACACCAGGCCTATATCGGGCTGTGACCACACCAGTCCTCTATTAAACAAGCTGCCACTTCCAGAAGGTCAAAGGTCATCTGAGTTCATCTAAAGCATCAACAGTCAAGTGATCATTTCAGAAAAGTTTCATTTCATTCAAAGACCCACATGTTCCCACTGATTTCAACTTTTATCAAGAGCACTAGTTCATTTTGTTTTTTTGTTAATTTGTTTTTATTTTTTATTGTTATACCCCCCCCCCCCCATCTGTCAGTTGATGCAGTGGATTCACTCCCTCAATATTTAGAAAATGTGTCTTTGTTTAAAGAATTAAAGGACTTTTAATTAATTTCATAAGGTCTCATTTTCAGGGTCAGACCTCAAATTGGGTCACTAGGCCATTTTTATCAGATCACCTCTAACCCCCTCTAGGCTAAGCCCCACCCCCCTCGGTTACTGTGGCTACACCTGTCAAGCTTTGGCATTCAACATGTTAAGGGGTTTTCAGCGCCATCACAGATATTCAGACTGATCAAAATGAAAAAAATAAAGAAAACAATAAATACAACATAAAAAAAAAAATTGACAAAAAAAATTAACACGAGTAAAATGACTTTAAAAGGAATAAAAAACAAAATTAAGAAAAATGTAATGTAAAAAATAAATTAATGAACAAAATAAACTTAAATGAACAAACTAATAAATATAATGGATAGAAAAATTTACCAAAAAAGTAAAATTTACAAAAGCGAACATATTAAAATGAACAGAATAAGCAACAGAATTTTAAAAATGAGCAAAATTTTAAAATTAACAAAAACCCCAAAAACGAATGAAAAAAACTGAAGTCAACTAAATTCTGTTACTGTGTTTGCATAATGTGTAATAAAAACACAAGAGACGAGGTCCGGTTTTAAAAACTCTCTCAGTAACTCTATTTCTGTATTAATGTACAACCGTTGAAAATTACAGCAATTTTTTTGGTATTTTTTTTCTTTTTTAAATTTTTTTAAACGATCTATCTATCAACAGCCATTTTTCCAGAAGAAAAGTGAACAATGTGAGCAGGAAGAAGAAGAAGAAAAGAAAAAAGGAGCAAAACAAAGTGAGTGGATGAAAAGCGGAGAAAGAAAAAAAAAATCAGGAGTTCAGGGATGAGGAGACAAATCAAACAGTTAAGGGTTTATTCTCTGCTGCGGAGTGTTGGGGGCGTGGCCGTGGGGGCGTGGCCGTGTGCGCATGCCGTGGCGAGAGGTGGCGCTGTAGTGTCAGACGGAGGCGGGGCTACACTCGATGCTTCAAAACAACTTTGTCATGTGACCGGAGACGCGAAAGCTTCCAGTGGAGTCCATAACGGCGATGAAACAGGACAAGGAGTGACAGCGTTTCAGACGCTTATGCTTATTCTGTCAAGAAATCACAGGTTTGTTATTTATTCGTCTCTAAATACTGAAACCATTTTCCTCATGATAGTAGTTACATTTATGTGGCTGCATCACGAAAACAAAAAGGTTGTTTTCTCCAAATAACGAGAGAGAATCATCCTGAGAAAATGATTGAACTGTGTTTGATCATATGAAGGAGACGAGACAAAAAAAAAAATCAGCTTCATCCTGACAGAAAAAAAAAAAAAAGACTTTAAAAATTCGATTGTTTACGGCAGAGGATTAAGGCCACTGGAAAAAATTTAAATAAGATCCAGTATATTTTTTTTATTACTCTGAGAAAAAGGGCAGAATTCTGACTTAAACCTCAGAAATCTGACTTTTTTCTCAGAATTATGAGTGTTTTAATTAATTTTTTTTTTTTATTGTTCTGAGATTAGTCAAATATAAAAAAAATATACATATTGGACCTTAATTTAATTTTTTTTTTCCCAGTGGCCCTAATCCTCTTAAGTAAGTGTTAGATCTCAAATTAACAAAATAATCATCAGATCTTTGAGACAATAAACTTATCATTAACAGGAGAAAACAGGCTTTATTTGGAATTTTGAGATTATTAAACAATAATCAATTAATATGAGAAAACGTCTTGTGTAAACGTAATGAAATAATTAAGTCAAAATAATCAGAGCTCAAGAAAAGTAACGTGTTAGATCCTGTTAATGGATAATTATTTGATTATCATCCATTTACAGGAGGGAACAGGCTTTATTTAGAGATAAAAATACAAAATCAGAGCTTGATTTAATTAAATTTTATGATAGTTAAACAAGTTTTTGGTCAAGATGAGATAAATAATTAGGTCAAAATGATCAGAGCTGAATATAAGAGGTGTGTCCTTGTTAATGGATGATAATGAAATAATTAGATCTTGACAAAATGACTTTAAATAATGAGATTCAGTGTTAGATCTCAAATTAATGAAATAATTATCAGATCTTGCGATAATAAACTTATCATTAACTGGAGATTTAAGGAAATAATGAATTTTATGATAGTTCAACAATAATCCATTAATATGAGAAAATAAGTTTTTTTGTCAAAATAATGAGATAAATAATTAAGTCAAAATAATCAGAGCTTAAGATAAGAAACCTGTTAGATCTTGTTAATGAATAATTATATTATTATCATCCATTAACTGGAGGGAACGAACTTTATCTGGAATTTCAGATCAGGAGCAAATGAGTTTCATCTGGACATAATGAGACTGATAATTAGACATTAAATAAATGAAATAATTAGAGTTTCTGATAATTAACTCTTCAGACTATGATAACGAGTCAAAACAGGAGAAAATGAGTTTATTCTCATAATAATATAAAACTAGATCTGGGGATAGTAAAATATTTATAACGAAGCAGATTTATTATCAAAATAATTCAACAAATGTTTAAGAAAATGAGCTTTTATCACCTCAAAATAAGAATGAACCTGGTATCAAACTAAATCAAACTGAGGCGTGGAAACAGCGTTAAAAAACAACCGCAAACCCCAGCGTTTTCTGTTTCAGCGACGGCGGAAACGAATGTGTGTTTATTGTGAAACGGAGGCAACTGAATCTAAAAAAGTTTCATTTACACACACACACATACATCTTAATCTTTAGTATCTTGTGTACATGAACATGCATCATATGTAGGAAAATACTATACTTTGTTTTTTTTGTTTTTTTAAGAGTATGGGGCCGTTTCTTCCACAATAAACACATCAGATTTATTTTCACGATGGAAAAAATCAATGTATAAACTTAAAGAACTACGCGAGCCGTCACTTTAAATCTGAAAACATGGATTCAATTTAATCTGATGCAAATGAGGAAAGTTGATGCGAATTATAATGTGTGTAAATGTTCACTTTGTGTGTGTTTTTTTTTTTGACAAATCGATGTAAAAAATGCAAAAATCTAACTATTATCTCCTCTACCTCGTCTTATTCTGATCCATTCGCTTCAGGATTCCTCAAACATTTGAACTAAACGTCTAAGAGCTGACCTGGTCTTCTGAGATCTTTGATTATGTCTGAAAAGTTGCAGAGAAGTTTAGAGTGTAATCGCGGTGAACGACGATGAAGATGAAGAGGAGGAGGAAGAGGAGGTGGAGATACGACGGTGCCATTGTGTGACCCTGCAGCATTATGGGAGTGAGAGGGAGGAAAAGAAAAAGAAGCCAATGAGCGAGTGTCGAGAAGAAGCTGCACCGAGGGGAGGAAGAGCAGGAGGAGGAGGAGGAGGAGGAGGAGGAGGATGCTGGTGCTTTGCAGTCGCGATGGCGCCTCAGGTGTCGTGGAAATCCTTCAGCAGCGTGCGTCGCCTCTGCTCAGCGATGTGCATCTGATTCTCCAGATCCTGAAACAAAGACAACGGTCGAACGTAAAGACGATGAAGAGCAAGAAGTGGGGAAAGACAGAAGCACCAACAGAGGACCGACGGATTGAAATTATACAAGGAATTAGGGTTGTAACGATTACCGGTATAACGATAAACCGCGGTAAAATTGCAGATGGTCAGTATTACCGTTTAAACTCTAATTATCATGATAACCATGTTTGATTACCACACTTTTCCAGAGAAAACGCAGATGTAAAGATCTGCTTTTATGTCAAATATTTGAGTATAGTTTTAATTTATTACAATTTTAATTTTCTATACCTAATATTTGGAACCAATATTCACTTTTAAAGTCTTTGAAAAGGTTTGTTAAACATCTGTGTGTTATTTATGCAATAAAGTATATACATTTTTCAAAACGGATTTTATATTTTTTGGTGTTTTTTTGTCCTTTTGTGTTTTTATAGTAGGTTAAAGTGAAAAAATAATAGACAGATGATATAGATGAAGTTGTGCTGAAAAAAAGATCCCAAACATGGGTATGGTAAACATTTGTTTATATAGTATATAAAGGCAAAATCAAAAGGACTGAAAAATGGACAAAATAGGCTCAGACCACTAAGGGTTAATACTTGACTGTTTCTGCAACAGAAAGTGCATTGTGCCAATTATTTTATTTGGTTTTTTTGTTGTTGTTGTTTTTTTTTTCCAAAATACAACTTGGTTAAATTATTTCAGTGTGTGTATTAGTACTTTTTGAGCACATTTCAACAATACCGCGATAATAATGATAACCGTGACAATTTTGGTCACAATAACCGTGATATGAAATTTTCATTTCGTTACACGCCTAGAAGGAAAATATACACTCCACACAAAAAGTTAAGGATATTTTTAATTTTGGGGCTATTTTTTTCAGTCAGGACTCTTGTACAGCGCTTTTTACTTCTTTGTTTGTGAATTGAAACACATTTTTTTTTAATGACCAGACATAGTTTTATTTACAAATGGCAAAAATGACAAAAAAAATTAAATATCCTTAACTTTTTGTAGTGTACAATGGAAAAAAGAACTCACAAACTGAGATAACAATAAGCAAAAATGGACCAAAAATGGACCAAATGGACTGTTTACAGAACCTGGAATGATGGAAGGACTGAAGAATGTGAAAATAATGTCGCGAACCCAAGAAGGTTGGTTTCGTTTTTTTTGTGACTGTGTTTCTAAAATTTTAATAAAAACTTAAGTGATTTACCAAATGGAGCAGATCACATTCTTACTCTGGCTCCAGAAAACCATTCTTTCAGAACTTATTCAGCTTCAATAAATCAAGACTTTTCTTATAAAACTAAATCTCATTAAACTAGTCATTCGTCTAAACAAACGTACAACTAAAACCACTTGTACTTTATGTTTGGAGCAGCGTTACTTTAGACTGGACTAAAATAAAGACTGGACTAAAACAGTTGAACTCAGACTCCAGCCTGGTTCTACTTTCCCATCATTAAAAGTCCTGTTCTTCTGTTTTTGACCACTTGGGGGCAGAGCTCAGCAACAAACACAAAAGGCTTCAGTCCCATCACACATTGGTGATGAATGACTGTGATCCACCTCCATAAAGACAGTATATTTTAACTGTTGGACATAAAACAGTGATTCCTGCTCCTTTCAAATCCCATTCCATGTCAGTCGTACACCTGCACAGTCTCCCTCTGAGTGGTCTTTCATTAAACCTGTTTAACCACCCCCTGGTTCCACAGACTCCCAGTCAACTTCTATGTGAAAATATTAGGTCTGTGACCCCCCCCCCCCCCCAGGACTCATTCTGGTTTCATCTGTTTTATTTGGATTTTCTAATCAGTGATGTGGTTCTACTTTATATTTTTTCTCTGTTAATCATATCTTATGTCAGATTACACACAACAATACTTTTACACTCTTATTTATGTACATTTCTTTGACTTATATTGATAATATCTGTAACTACTACAAATTACTGTTCTGTTTTAATGCGTATACACATGCACACACACACACACACACACACACACACACACACACACACTACTGTTTAAAGTTTTAGGCATCCTTTAGATTAGTTTTGCAGCATTGAAATGAACGTGCACATTTATTTACAGTACAGTAAAGTGTGTACATACTACAGTAAAGTATGTTCATACTACAGTAAATGTAGTAAAAACTTTTGCACAGTACTGTGTATCTTTTGTACTGATCATTTCTTTCCTGCTACTTTTATGATACTTGTATGAAGCAGCTGTAACACAACAGTTTCCTCTGGAATTAATAAAGTATTCTGATTCTGATGGATGCTTTGTCTGTGATGTCAGACTTTGATTGACAGGTGTGATTGACAGCTTGTTGGACTGTGTACATCTGTTATTTAATCAAACAATATGTAAAATGACAGTGATTTCATGCTTAAATTGTCTGTTTTAAAGTCAGTAATCTAACATTTAGCATTAGTTCACCTGTGACCCCTCACACTCCTGTAGCTCCTCCCCTTTTATCCAAATATGGTCACTTCCTGCTCCAGAAACCCAACATAGTTGGAACCAGATTGTAAACGACCGGCGTCCAAACCGTCTGTTTCTGAACCACCAGGTGGCGCCACAGCTTGTCTCTCCACGGTTCTACTGTGTCTGTGTTCTGTGTTCTTACCCCTCTGTCGCTGGCGCTGAGCTCGCCTTCGCCTCCGACCACGCCCCTCTCGTAACTGTCCGCCCGCTCCACCTTCCACGACAGGTTTTCTATCTCTGCTTCCAGCTGAGCCTGCTGGTACTCGAACTGCCCCGAAGACGAGTGACAAAGACAAACAGAGCCAGTCATGAGCGTTTCAAACACAACAGGACCAAACTCCCATCACTCTTCTATTATTATGGTCTGTCTAAGTTGTGTAATGAAGTAAAAATACAGCAGACGTGTTTATTTCTCACCAGTTTCTTGCGTGGCCCGGACTCCATGTAGTAGGCGTAGGGGTAGGTGTACTGCAGTGTGTAGCGACACTGGACACCACAAAAAACACACAACATAGATTAGATTAGATTAGACAGAATTGAACTGAACCCACAGGAAATGAATGTTCCAGTAGCAGCACAACACATGAATGTATAAATAACAAATAGTACAAGAAAATACTAATAACAAATAATAACTAAGTAATTTTGTGTGTAAATAAATAAACTGTAGTGAAAAACAGGCAATCGCACAGTAGAAACTATTAGTGGAAGTAAATAATTAAGTACTAATCAACTGTTTTGACTGATTTAACATTAAATTCTTAATTTTAGTCAAGACTGTTTTAACTATGTCTTATTCCTGTTTTAATTTCCACCTTTGTTTTTATCTTTTCTGCCCTTTCCTTTAGTTTAATGTTTTATTCTCTATGATTTTATTGTAATTTTATGCCTTTGTATAGCACTTTGAATTGCCTTGCTAATGAATGGTGCTTTATGAATAAAACTGCCTTGCCTAATAATAAAAATAAATAAGTAACAAGAAAAGCATTTGGAAAGCGCAGTCCTCCACCAAGACAGATCTGCCCCCCCCCAGCCCATCACCACCAAAATTTAATAATCTCTTCCTTGTGCCAGTATCAACATTTCCTGAAATTTTCACAAAAATCCGTCCATAACTTTGAGTTGTCTTGCTCACAAACAAACAAACAAACAAACAAACAAGCAAACACGCAAAGCAAAGTGATCACAATACCTCCTGGTGGAGGTAATTATGTTAAAATATGCTAGGTAGGTAGGTAAATATATATATAGATATATACAGAGAAATTAATAATAGCAGATCTACTAATGATAATTATAATAAAATGGCAATAATAACAACAATAATAATAATACTTAGTACAGAATTTCAGAAAATACTGATCCATACCAACAGCATTGAGTCTAAGTTTGTACTTTGACATGAATGTTTAACAGATGTAGAAATGAGCGTTACTTAATTATTTTAACATATATTTCCTCCAGGACTAGAAGGCCTGTATGTGGACAAATGTCTGATACAGAGTCAGAATTTGCCATTTTCAATTGTGTTTAAAGGAAAAATACTTAAATTAACTTTACGGGAAAAAAATAACAATTTCTAATCTCCATATTTTATCATTATTTATTCTTATATCATGATTATTTTCATTAAAGATGAGCATCTATGATTATCAGCTTTAAGGTTAATGTTTTGTTTACACCATCAACTAAAACACATTCTGACCATGAAGAGTTGAAAACCACAATCACCTACATCATTCTCATCTTGATAATAATAAAAGCAACAATTAAAATAATAAAAAATAAATAAAATAAGCACTAAATCAGAGGATACAGATGTGTTTTTTCCACGTCCGTATCCACTGATTTTCCATCTTGGTTTTGTTTTTTTACTCCCAGAGTTCAAAACAAACAAAACTAGAAAAGCCCTCCACCATGGCAGATCAGTGCCCCCCCTCAACCCCCCCGGATCACCACCAAAACTTAATCATTTGTTCCTTGTGCCAGTATCAACATTTCCTGAAATTTTCATCCAAATCCTTCCATAACTTTTTGAATTATCTTGCACATGGACAGACAGACAGATAAACCAACGCCGGCAAAACCATAACCTCCTTGGCGGAGGTAATTATAAGGAAATAAAGATGTGAAAATGACATTTTTGACCCTATTATCCAACAATAATTCGAATTTTCTTATTTTATCATTAAACTGTTCACTGAAATTACAACCCTTTAGGATCTGAATACTCCAATAAAACCAAACATTAATCTTTAACTTAAAACCAATATTTTGTGCTATGTTTAATGAATATGAATGAACTCTTTCTGGTCTGTTTTGTGATTAAATCTGTGCTGAGCTTGTGTCCAGAGGCTGTTGAAGGTTTGATTCCTCCATCATGGATGAACACTGCCGTCTAAACTCTGAACTGATGACCCACTCCTTGTTTGTTTCCTCCCTGTTCAGACTAACATTTACTCATAAATCACTCGTATCCCCTTCCCTCCTCCGTTCACTCCCGTACCTTGGCCAGTAGCTTGGCGGCGTTATGCAGGTACTGCCAGTCGATCCAGGTTCCCAGGTTGTTCATGACTCTCTCGTGGATTTTCTCCTGGATCCTCTGGTACGTCTGAGCCTCCAACTGCAGAGACTTGTTGTGATTCTCCCACTGATGAAGAAGAGAGAAGACAAACGCATAAGGAAAAAAAACAAAAACGAGGGAATAAAAGAGGATTCACTGCACAGATTTTATTTTCTAACCCTATAAGGACGACCATTATAAACAGGCCTAGATTTATTTATGTTGTTTTTGTAATAAAAGTGTTGGAAAGTTAAAGTGTTTTTGGAAAGTTAAAGTGTTTTTTACGATTGTGTTTTTTTACTACTGTTTGTTTTTTAACTTGTGGATACTGCTGGAACCTGTAAATTTCCCTATGGGATGAATAAAGCATCTATCTATCTATCTAGAAAATGTCTTTTTTTTTGCCGTTTCTTTTGCACCTTTTTTCAGGAAGAACATAACTGTCAATATCTGTCAAAAAAATGGGCTTGCTTTTTTATCATATTTATTATGAAAAACAACTGTAAATGTTCAGAACGAAATTTTATGAGATTATAGAAATAAACGTTAATCTATTTTCCATGTGTTGATCCATTGTAGTTGTTCTAGATCATTGTGTCCATGTTCTTCATTTTCTTTTTGGTTCTTTGGTGTCATTTGGATCCTGTTGATAGTCTGTGTTCACTTTGTGTCTAGTTGTAGACAGAGCCGCTCATTTCACTGACAAAAACATCCATCATCTGATTCAAATACACACACTGCATCTGTGTATGAACTGGAAAGAAAGAAAGAAAGAAAGAAAGAAAGAAAGAAAGAAAGAAAGAAAGAAAGAAAGAAAGAAAGAAAGAAAGAAAGAAAGAAAGAAAGAAAGAAAGAAAGAAAGAAAGAAAGAAAGAAAGAAAGAAAGAAATGGAGCTCAAAACTTTTTTTAGGCAGGCGTTTAGTCCAGGTTGATGTTTTACGGGCATGTGTTACTGTCTGTTTCTTTGTACTCTGTCTTGTTTTTATCCTGGTGTATGTATGACATTTAATTTATTTTATTTTAAGCGTTTATTAACATTTTATTCTTAACTATAAAGCACTTTGTGATTTTATCTGTGAAAAATATAAATAACATTTATTTACTTACTAATCAATGAACTACACAAACTGGAAAATACAGATAAAAACTGAAAAAAAAAAGTAAAACACACTAGCAGAACACTCCAAAATAGCACTATCACTATTATGTACAATTATTTACTAAAATTCACCACTAAAACTTTGTTAAAACACTGCTAAAATTAATAAAAATCTTCTCTCTTTCACCGACTGGACTCTGCTGCTGTAAGCTCCGCCCACTTCCACCCCTCCCCTTCAGCCAATGCAGACCTCTACCCTAACGTGTTCTAGACCAATAGAAAGAGCCCAATCTCAAATGAAAGTTGACATTTGAATACTGTCGATAGCGATGCAAGTTCACACCTTTTGTAAGAAGCGCTTTAATGATGTCAGTGTTGTTGATATGGAAAAATAATGAAGTTATTAAACAAAAAAAAGTAACCTTTAGCAGATTTAATCTCTGAAGCAGACCATTTCTAAAACGTTGTAGACCAGTGCTATCAGATTATCAGTGTTAAATCAGAGCTCAGTCAGATTCTTGCTCACCCTCTCAAAGTAGAAGAGGTATTTTTTGAGTGCCTCTCTGGCCTGGGCCTGCTGACTCTGGTTGACTATGTCAGGGTTTTCTTTGTAGCGGCTGCACTCGTAGTATTCGCTGCCGTGAGTCTTCCAGTCGCCCAGACACATCCAGCAGAAGTCTGTCCGGAAAAAAGATGACAAAGACGCATGAAATGGTCTGAACACGATGGATTAATTTACAGAAAAGAACAAAAACCACAGGTGGTGAAACCTGACGGAACAACCACACGAGTAGAAAGAAAATGAAAGAAGCACATTGAACTGTTTGAGTTTATGGATATTTTATGTCATAGTTTAGTTGAGAAGAAAAGTTTTGATGCCAGTTACATTTTATATCTTGTTAGAAAATAGTTTTTTTCCTTGGAGATGCAGAGGTTAGGTCAAAGTCAAGGTTTATTTATTTTTACAGCACATTTAAAAACAGACACTACTGCCCCAAAGTGTTGTGCATAATCATGAAAAAACGGAAAAAAATTATTAGACCATCAAAAGTCATCAAAAACAATGGTTCTGTAATCCAGTACTAACTCCTGTGTGTCATGTGACTAAAACAGACAGAAAAGAAAACAATTGAATGACTAAAAGCACTGTTTTTGTCAGTACAATGACATGGATATTGATGCTACTTTGATGGAATCCATAATTCTGAGGTCAGTTTTAAGGTGGTTTCAGAATAAGTCACTGTTTTAAACTACTGGACATATGACTGCACATTTAAAGGAGAGATTTTGTCACCAATAGTTAAACTGTGTGAGTAGGCTAATGTTATGAAAGGCTAACGGTATGAAAGGCTAACGTTCTCCTATGTTTGCCTCATGTTGAATCCATTTCCATTCATGCAGCTGCTTGTGTTTCCAGTAAAACCTACAAACTGCTCCTGATCAAATCATGATAATTTTATAAGAGTGAGCAAATACTACTGATGGATTTTTGGGTAAAATAAATAGAGTAGTCTGACATGTCACTGCTTCTAACAGGGTGTTTTTCTGGATTACTTTAAGGAAAAAAAAAAAAAAAAGACGGCTTAATTGAGAGTATACCCACTTCTCCAGGGACCAGTACACCACTGATTATATGATTTTCTTTCTTTCTTTCTAACATGCAAAGAAACAAAATAAAACAAAACCGAAATAACATTTAAATGAACAGCACCTGTCTTTGAGTACGAGCAAATCTGAATTTACATGGTTGAAAAGGAGTAAAAAGAAGTATAAACTTATTTAATCCCATCCCTCAAGTAAGATTATGAGTAATGTATTATAATATACAGTGAATATAACGTATATAGGCTTGGACAGTTTATTTTTGATACGTGTAATATTTTGAAGTTATTTTGTGGAGTTTGCATGAGATTATATAAACTGCACTTCATCCCGCCCCTTTTCGAATATGTTTTTTTCTTCTTAGTTTTTCTTTGTCATTTTTGGTTTTAAACTCAAAATAAAAAACAAACTACATACCGTGTTTGCACTTGGAGCATTGCTGAAACAAAAACAGATGAGGAAGTCAAATTAGTGACGCAGAAACTTGAGAAAAACAACAGCTGTCAGTCGTGTTTCAGTGTAAGTGAATGAATCTGTGCTAAAATGCACATAAAGGTTGGAGTTCAGAACAGTTAGAGTCTGATTCAACACATGTGGTGTCATCTACAAACAGCTACACAACGTGAGGACAGAGGTGTACAACAGGTAACACACATCAGATCAAACCGACTGTTGAAATATTAAAGTTGAAGACACCAGCTCTGAAAATGTGAAGATATTTTAAGCGTTTCCTGTGTTCTGAGAATGTGTGATTTTCAGCTCTGACTCACCATGTGATTGCACCCGCCGTTCTTCTCAATGCAGATATTGCACTTAGGACACTGAAAGACACACAAACACCAGATCAGTGTGGAACACAAACCTACGGCTGAATCAGAGTGACTGCTGTGTTGGTTTGTTTGTGTAAATCTGTGCCGATGCGTCGTACGTCTTTAGTGTGTGCGCTGATGTAGTTGGCCGTCTCCGAGTCGTCTGCACATTTGGTCAGCCATTTACGGATTGTTGCACAGTCCGTGGGTGCATGGTACATCTGACGGCATTTAAAACTAAGAAGAAGAAGAAGAAGAAACAGGATCACATTATGCACCGGAAACAACAACAATTATAACAGAGGATGGATTTCATCTACAAACAGAACATGTAGATATTAGAGTGTGTTAAAGATTAGGCTCATGCTTCTTTTACAGAAACTGCATCTCTTTCTGCTCTGGATAGCTCTCTGCAGATAGATTTACATTTATATATAAATGTACATACATTTATATATTTACAGCTTAAATAAAGTTATCAATGAACAATACTAACTGCAAAAATACAGATAAAAACTGTGAAAAATAGGTGAAAAAAAAGCTAAACTTGACAAAAAGACTCTACAACAGCGCTATCACTATTACAGGGCTTCTGCAAGTATCAACAAATCTAATTTAATGCTTTTTAATGCCCTTTTTAATGCCAATTTAAACAAACTCAATGCCCATGTCCAACTGCAGATGCACTTTTATATATAGTTTTATATATATATACATGTACCGTCCACAGGCTTTAACCAGGTTCTCTATAGTTCCTCCTCCAATCACTTCTACTCAAAACGTGCATTTTCCCATTTTTCCCACATTTGCTAATATTCCCTCCGCTCCTTCACCACAGCGTGAGCACACTCACAGCACGTTGTATTCCAAGCATTCAGTGTTGTGACTTCGTTTATTGGCCATAAACAATCGTCAATTAAAGTGTTCCACCTGTCAATCATTACACTATACTTCAGATCAAAATTATTAAATGTTTATAGAATCAAAATAAATCGTGAATAACAATAGCTTTTTCCATCAAGTGTATTTAATTTTTTAATGCCTCTGGACAATCACATTTAATGCTTTTTAATGACATTTAAGGGCTTAATTTTCAAAAAATCTATTTAATGAGTTTTAATGCTTTTTAATGACCTGCAGAAACCCTGTTTACAGACACTGCATCTATTTCTGCCTTGAATAGCTCTCTGCATATAGATTTACATATACATATAAATGTACATACATTTATATATTTACAGCTTAAATAAAGCTATCAATGAACAATACTAACTGCAAAAACACAGATAAAACAGTGACTAAAAGGTGAAAAAAAGCTAAACTTGATAAAAAAAAAAAAAAGACTCCAAAACAGCACTATCACATATACAGACATTTATAGAATATTTACAGATAAAATACAACTATTAATGAACTATACAAACTGGAAAAAACACAGATAAAAACAGTGAAAAAAGGTAAAACACACAAGTAAAATACTCCAGAACAGCACTATTACTATTATATACAATTATTTATGAGAATCCACCACTAAAATCTCACTTAAATGCTGCTAAAAGTAATAAAAATCTTCCATCTTTATCTGACTGACTGCACTTGGCTCCGCCCACTTCCACCCCTCCCCCTCAGCTAATGCAGACCTCTACCCTAATGTGTTCTAGAACAATAGAAAGAACCCGATCTCAGCTAAAAGACGATGTTTGGATTTTGTCAATAGGAAGAACGGTTCAGGAGTTACGGTCGTTTGAATGATGTGAAATGCTAAACGTGTCACCGGAGACACAAAGGTCTTTGAAGGGTTACTAATAAAACCAGTTTAAATGGAGCTCAAACTCTCGGTGTAATGTTGTGTGTACTGACGCCTGAAGGTTTTGCTTTGTAGTTGTTCAGGTTGTGTTTGAGTGAATGCATGGCGGTACCAGAAGACTTCGCTGCAGCGGCTGCATTGAACCCTTCGCGCCCGAGGCTCCTGGACCTTGATGACGATGGGACAGTCTGCGCCGGGACACAACTGCAACTGGAAGTGACTCTGCAAGACACAGGAAACACACTGAAGCACCAGGACGGAGACGGACGACGCGCTGACGAGGACATCAGTTCAGTCCTCCTGTGGATCCATGACCGCTCAGAAGGACATCAGGTTTTAAACGTCACTTCAATAACTAAAAATAGAACCAGTGTCCCTGAATCTCATGTTCTATCCATAATCAATACAAGGTAATTTTCTTTAAACATCTCAGGTTGTTCACATTTTATTATTAAAGGATGGTTTGTTCATGTAAATATTTTGATAACTTTATGGGGTTTTTTGCACTAAAACTGTCATTATTTATGGGCATAATGTAATATTTTTTCACATTAAACCAAGAAGAATATTTGGAGTCATTATTAATTTTTTTTATTATTATATTTTATGGTTTAATTTTTGAAATTTTACAACACAAACATTTAGAACATAGTGTCAGTTGTCGTCCTGTATATTGTCCATTTTTTCCCATTGATCTTCCCATGCTGCTTGCTGTAGTCTTATGATATATGTAAGTCTCTCCATGTTGTGAATTTCTTCGACAATGTCTCTCTAATTATTTAGGGTAGGGGGGCCCTCTGGGGGGGGGGGGGGGGGGGTGTCCCTCTTTACACCATTTGCGTTTTTAGACGCTACCAAGAGGATTTTAATCAAACATTTATCCTTACTTATTATGTGTTTTCCAGTTAAATGACCCAAATATAGCACAGAACGTGTCCTTGGTCGTTCGTATCTAAATATTTTCCCCAGTTCTTCACTGATATTATTCCAATTTTGGGATAATTTTGTGCACTGCCACAAAACATGTGCATGACCCACATCCTGCTCACCACACGACCTCCAACAAGGCTGAGGTAATGAGAGTGAAGCTTTTTTGGATCTTTGATGTTATAAAAAAATCTCACTGAATTACACCGGAAATATGCACAAATACTGAACACATTTTTATTTGATTACAACAGGATCTAATGTTATATCACAAAATGGTCCTGTGTTCAAACTTAAACTATATTTTACAGACATTACAGTTTAAGATCCTGTTCTAATGTTCATGTTCTATTAGTTCGGAACAAACATCACAACATTATTTTTGTGCAATCCCAGCAAAGGGACTAACATTATTTAATAAAAGAGTGTTAAATAATAATGAATGAAATATAAACAAAAAAAACAAAAATGAACCTCCACAATATCTGCATTTGAATGAATACCTAAAAATATGAATACAGTACTTTTTAATATCGATACAGTATTGTGAAATGAAATATCGCAATATATTGTAGAACCGATATTTTCCTACACCCCTTGTTATTAATATCAGTGTAATTTTTACATTTCACAAATTCATCCCCTGGGTTGGACTGGACCATTTGGTGAGCTGGTTTTGACCGAGGGGCCGTATGTTTAACACCTGTGATCTAAAACTTTGACGGTTGTGTTCAAAGGTGAACTTTTTGGACATAAAACCCATTCTTGTTCTGAGCACAAGCTTTTTCTTCTCATTTGTGAACATGCAGCCTCTGAGTAAACACACCTCGACATAGTCTCTGAAGAGGTAGCGTCTGTATTTGTCCTTCAGTTCCTCTCCTGGCAGCAGCGGCAGGACGAAGTCTTCAGGCATCTGCAGGGAACAGTCCTGAGCCATACACGAGATACCTGAACACAAACACAGACAGAGTCCAGTCAGCACCTGCGGGGGGGGGGGGGGGTGATAGTTTCTGCCACAGTAGTAATAAAACAACAATGACAATAAAAAGGTGAGACCATAAGACAACAATCATAAACACACATACTTAACCCTTTGATGTCTGAGTGTCTGGACCCTAAACTCTTCCATAAATGTTAAAATCAACATGTTTAATGACACTTTTGTCATTTTGTCATGTTAAAAATAATCATTTGTATTAGATCTTGGTCTACAAAAGAATGATTTCCTGCTTGAAATATTTTTTCTTTTAACATTTAATGATTAAAAAATTTTTTGAAATATTTTGAAAACCTGAAAAGCCAAGTATATATCGTAATAACATATAGTATATAACAGAAATAGAACAATGTCAACAACCATTTAGTGAGTCCTTTGGTTTTACTGCTGAATGAATCACAGGTTCAGGTGTAATTCTATTGTAAATGAATGGGTGTCATTTCGACATAAATACAGAAGCTTGGGGTAATAATAGAAAAACTAAAGCTTCATAAAATCTATAAAAGATAAGTGAAAATGTAAATGGCATGACATCAGTAACACTTTTTTTGAGGAATACCTGGAATATGAAACAATAACTTTTCATTCCAAAGATGTTAGAAGAAAACAACTTCACTGGGTCATTTTGACCCACTTGTGCATCTATGGGTTAATTCAATGTAAATTGATGCTAATGCTACCTGTGCTGTATGGGGTTGAGCATAGACATGGCTGAGGGTATGAAGAAGAATCTGGATCTGTTGGTTTTGGCTGATGTTTGAGGGTGAGCGCTGGCAGACATGTTGGAGTTTACCTTCTTTAACACCTGGTTTTTGTAGTTCTGACAGAATTTTGCTGAGTACCAATGATTTTACTGCTGACATTTATTTTCCTGATCAATGGGTTTTTTTGTTTCAGATTGAATGACACAAACCAGCAAATGAAAGAAAATGTGATAATGGACTCAATAAAAGGTCTATAAACCAGTCGTCAGAGATCTGTCCGCCTGGAGCTCAGACAGTTTCCTGAGGCTGAACAGATGCTTCTGACCCCATTTCCCATCATCCTTCAGTCTGACAGGGTTTGTGTGTTACAGTGACCCACAAACTAGACCGGGGTCACGTGTCCTCATAGACTCGTCCTTCACCCGGCTGATAAAGAAACTCTTATCAGGCTCAGAAGGACTTGGCTAGAAGTCACCGAACGCATCACACACATGGTTTTAAAAGCAGCAAGGACGAGCAGAGTAAAGACACAAACAGACAGAACACATTCACTATGAACCGTCTGCATTTCAACACATACAAACACTGCAAAATAAACCGTCTGCGCTGATAAAACTGCATCCTGTCCAACCATTAGGACATTACCGTAGGAACACACCTGCCTGATCATTTACACCAGATGGGAGTCATCCACACTCATATTACAGCCCCCCCCCACCCCCCCCAGCTCCAGAGTTATGGTTCTGATTTTCCATCCTTCAGAAACATGTAAATAAATATGGAGCTGTGCACAAACAGCTGCCAGGAACTCCAGTGTTTCCTGTCTTTACAAACAGAATCCAGGATCCAACTATACACAAGAACCAGAGGCATTCTGGGTAATAAGTAAGACGAACTGATGTAAAATCAACATGTAAAGCATCACACACGACTAATGGAATTTAATTTATTATGTGTTTCAGTAAAGACGTGATCTGAAATGATGTTTCTGTTCATTTTTTCTTGGTTTTTCCTGAACCCCTTCAGCCCGTTTGACCAACTTTTTCACAAACTTATGGAAGATGTTTGGTCCCAGACAGGACCTGAGGCCTGTGTGTGTCGACCCCCTTCAGCTGTGAGCCAAAGGTTACAACAACGTTCAGAGGAATCCAGTAGAAAAACACAGGGACACAAAAAACAGATACACACACTGTTGAGTCAAACACAGTGAGACACAGCCACACACAGACCAGCCAACAGACTGCACAGACACACAAAGACACACACAGACACACAAAGTCACATGGAACTGCAAAGACACACAAAGATACACACAGATACACAAAGGCACACAGAACTGCACATACACACTAGGACACACACAGACACATGGAACTGCACAGAAACACAGATACACAAAGACCCATACAGACACACTAAGACCTGCACAGAGACACGCAAGACACACTAAAACACACAGACACACACTCAGACTACGTTCACATTCTTAATGCACAATTTTGATTTTTTTTTGTTGAAATACAATTTTTTTGTGTGCTCATTCATATTCCACATTAAATGCAACTTCTATCAGTTTTGAGTCTGAACTGAATGTGACCCTGAAATGACCCACATGCACTAAAGAGGTCCTGATGGAATACGAGACCATGCAGACACACACTGTGTTTACAGAAGTAACACTCCTGGGACGCAGAATTGTGACGTTTGTCGCATTTCAATGATATAAAGGTCGGATAAATGCGACCTGACCGTTCAGACTGAAGTTGCATTGTAAAACATCAGATATGTATCGGATTTACAACCCCATATAAAAGTGGTCTGGGTCAGATTTAGGACCACATATGAAAGTGGTCTGGGTCGGATTAGTGCTGTTCAAACTGTCTTTAACACACTGCACAGATCCACAAAGACCCACACAAAAGACACACTATGAGACACACAGACTCACACCAAGATCCACACACACAAAATACACACTAAGACCCATACAAAAGATACACTACGAGACACAGAGATCCACACAGACTCACACATACACACAAAACACACACCAAGACACACACAGTGACCTGCATAGAAACACACTGATACACAAACACACAGAGACACACAAAAGACACACTGTGAGACACACAGACACAAAATACACAGACACCTGCACAGAAACACAAACACACACAAAAATACACTAAGACCCACACACACAGACCCACACTAACCCACTACTCACCCACTCCCATGCCGTCTTTGACCAGTACAGTGCAGTGCTGCTCCCAGCATGCTTTGCAGAAGGAGTGCTGGCAGGGCAGTGCCAGCAGGGAGTCTCTCCGTACGACCTGTAGACACACACCACACTGGAGGGACTGAGGGGCCTGAAACACACAAAAAGAACACACATCACCTTCACACACGAGGACACACAACTCAAATACACAAATCTGTTCAATCCAACCAGATGCAGTGTGTGTGTGTGTGTGTGTGTGTGTGTGTGTTTAGGTAAAAACTGTGTCCAGAAACGAGGACGACAGCAGCGTCACACACACACAGCTTTGATGCAGAGTTGGTGTAACTCACAGTGACAGATCTGGAGGAGCTGCTGGGCTGAACCAAAGCGTCTGACAACAGCAGAGATGAGTTGGACTTATATCTGCACCAGAGTCAAACAAAACCAAACATTTAGAAACACACAGAACCGAAAGAACCCATGTATGAGGTGAAAACAGAACCGAGGCTGAAGCTGCTTCACGGAACAACAACAAACCCATTAAAGTGTCAAAGAAGAGGACGTGACCATGCCGGGTAATAACAAAGAGGCGTGAAGAGAAGGAAAGGAGGTCAAAACATGAACTACTGGGAGCGTACCTGTCCAAAATTTGTTGAACCTGCCAGTGAAAATGCACCAGGACCAGTTTTGCTACCGCTGGTAAAACCTGGAACAAACACAGAGAATGAACATGTAACATTTATTTGTACAAACTGTCTCATATCACTGTCATGACACTGGACATTCCAACTATGATACAATAAAAGATACTGAACGCAATGTTTGAAACCATGGGAAAAATGACCAAAATGAAGGGATACACTTTTAGATTACACACAACATCTGCCTCTGCTTTCACAGATAAATATACTGAAGGATGAGGTCAAGGGCATCACAGATGGACCGCCCACTACTGTTTGATTCATAACTTTTGAACCAGAGAAGTTTCAGACAAATATTCCACATAACTGTACATTTCTAAATGCCATCTTAAACAGACTCACAGGCTCAATTTAGTTTCAAATATTTTCAAATGAAAAATATCAAAAACTACTGCGTCACAGATGGATAAAAAATTAACATCTATTTTTTGCAAGAATCCAAAGTTCTCCAAAGTGAAGTTCCTCTGAAATTTTCATCCTCAAATGTATTCAGTGTAAACCTTAAACCCCCTATTTTACAACCCAATAATTGGTTAGAGGAAAAAAATATTAGATCAAACCTACATAGAAAGAGTTTAGAGAAATGTCAGCATCACGGATGGACAACAAAAGTAAATATCAAATGAAACATTTTTTATTTCAATTATCAGTATCATATACATTTATCTACAATATTTACAACATACAAATAATATTAACATTATATTCAAATTATTTTGCATAGATATATGCATTTATTAATTGGAAACACTGTGTGTTTAGAATATGACATAAATAATAAAATAGTCAAATATCAATGTATTTGGAATAAATGTTGTTTATTTATAGAGTTTATAAAATGAACCCAGAATGACGGCACTAAACTGGGTCACTTTACAAACATTCACACTCACAAAACTACTCACATTTTTTTTTCATTTCAAAACACATTTTCCTGAAAATATAAGCAATTTCCTACCCAAAAATATAAGTTTGGTGTAGATTATTGTCATTTAATTTTTTTGACCAGATGTTATCCTTCCTTTGACTTTGCCCTGAAGTCACTTTTCCATTGATCCTCAAACTGTGTGAAAATAAGTTGTGCATAAAAATGTACCTAATGGAAAAATAATAATTTCACCAAAACTCTCATTTTTCGATGAAAAGTTTTTGCGCTTGCAAAGGTGGTTTTTCGGATGTGGCAAAATTGGTATATCATGCAAACCTGCAATGGAAAGACCTGTTTGTGCAACTCCAGTCATGTGAACAAAAAAAACGGATGTTGATGGATGTTACAACAAGACAAGAAGAAGAGTTTAAATCAAACACAGTGTGGTATGTGTGGACACACCAGGAAAAAAAAAGATTTCTGAATTTTGCACGAGATAGAGGATAGATTCAAAACACACAAATTCAACTATTATCACCAATAATGATTTCTCAAGTTGAATAAGGCCCAATCCCAACTCACATCACGGCCCCTCCCCCTTAGCCCTACCCCTCCATTTTGCTCGTTCATGTGAAGTGGTAGGGGTGTCCCGATTCTCGATGAGTCGGAGGGGAAGGGCTAAGGGGGAGGGCTGTTTGACCCTCTAACGGAGATTTTTCAGGACTACACAACAAACGGAGGGGTCTGAGAACTTTCCCATAATTCTGTTTGAATCATCGGTCAGATGGAGGTAAACACAGCAAAAAAGTGCAGCAGTGATGAAAGAAACACTTAACACTAACTTAATCGTTTGATCGACCATTTAATGCTGTTTCAATGTGTCATAGATCACATTTCAGTTGTTTGCGGGTTGATAGACATAAAAAGATGCCCATGGAACAGAGACAGTTCCAGCTGCTGACGACATGGAGAATACTGTCACAAACAAAGTTGTTGCATCTGTTTATAGCATCATCGATGATGTAACAGGTCTGGAGGGGTTGGACCATTTCACAGAGGAATGTTTACACCACTACCCCTTGCAACTCTGTTTAAAGGGGTAGCGCCAAGTGCAAGGGCCAAGGGGGAGTGGTAAGAGGGAGGGGTGAAAATGAGAATTGAAACTGGGCCAAAGTCACTTAAATAAACCCAAACATGTCGTCAGAGAAACCCTACAGAGATGATGCATCGTGTTGACTATCTGATCGATGAGAAACTGTGACAAATGATCCACTTCTCAGAAATACAGCCACAGAGCAGCTTTGTCATCTTGTGAACACACACTTTTAGCTTCACTGATGACTGCAAATGTGAGATCACTGTGGACTGTGTTTGATTTTACAAACTAGACACACACTGATTTATTTATAAAAGGCTGGTGTGACTCAGTCTTTTACTGTGAAATTATTACACAATACAAGCAGATAAAGCATCGAGTTTCTAGGTTTGAGGAGTTCAGAGTCAGTGATTCAGATGGTGTAGATCAGGGACGGTTCCACATTCAGCCCAGTTTGATCTCCAGTGGATCAGACTAGTAAAATAATACCTTAACCTATAAATAATGACAATTCCCCATGATTCTCTGCAAAAAAATAACATTAAATTATGAAAATATTTACATTTACAAACTATCCAAACAAAAAGATGTAAATAACTTGAAAAAAAAAAAAGAAATTTCTTAAGAAAATTAAGTGGAATTTTAACAATATTATGCCTCAACTCATCATTTACACATGTGCATTACAGATCATAACTACAAAGGAACAAAACATTTAGTAACAGGCAGAATACTGGTAGAATTACACTAATTACACTTTTCTTTACACATTTCAGGTTATTCACATTTTATTGTTAAAGCATAGTTTGTAAATGTCCATATTTTCATAATTAAAACAAAGAAAAAATTGGAGTCGACATTATTTACAGGCATAATGTAATTTTTTTTCATATTAAACCAAGAGGAAAATTTAGAGTCATTATTTATAGGTTATTATGATATTATTTTACTTTAGATCATATTGGACTGAATGTGGAACATGAACTAAAACCAGTTCAACACCATTAACTTAATATCTTAAGTGTAATTTTTGCATTTTGCAAATTCAATCCACAGGCCGGATTGGACCATGTGGAGCACCAGTTCTGGCCCATGGGCCTTATGTTTGACACCCTTTGGTTTAGAACAACTAAGGCTACGTTCAGATGCAGGTAAATGTGGACCAGATCTGATTTTTTCACCCATATGTGACCTGTATCTGATCTGTTAAAGACAGTTTGAACAGCACTAATCTGTCCCAGACCACTTTCATATGTGGTCCTAAATCTGTCCCAGACCACTTTCATATGTGGTCCTAAATCTGACCCAGACCACTTTCACATGTGGTCCTAAATCTGACCCAGACCACTTTCATATGTGGTCCTAAATCTGACCCTGACCCAGACCACTTTCATATGTGGTCCTAAATCTGACCCAGACCACTTTCACATGTGGTCCTAAATCTGACCCAGACCACTTTCATATGTGGTCCTAAATCTGACCCAGACCACTTTCATATGTGGTCCTAAATCTGACCCAGACCACTTTCATATGTGGTCCTAAATCTGATACATATCTGATATTTTCTAATCCGACTTCAGTCTGAACGGCCACGTCGCATTTATTCAACCTTTACGTCATTGAAATGCAACAAACATCACAATTCTTTGCCAAGAGGAGATGCCTTCATATTTCCTTCTGTAAACACAGTGTGTGTCTGCGTGGTCACGTGTTACATCAGGACCTCTTTTGTGCATGTGGGTCACTTCAGGGTCACATTCAGTTCAGATTCAAAACTGATAGAAGTCGCATTTAATGTACAATATGAATGAACACGCAAAAAAATCGAATTTCACCAAAAAATCTGAACCATGCATTAAGACGTGCTGTGTGAATGCAGCCGTAGAACCCCTCCCTGCTTTGACCCTGGAGCGTCAGGAAGCAGTCAGTCTGGTGGGAGCTGCTTCAGTTGTGCAGACAGACTGTGTTTGTGCTGAGCTGCTCCCATGGGTGATTCTGTGTAACTGTGAGGTGTTGGTGCAAAAACAGCAGCACCGTCAGCACAGTCCTCTGCAGACATACAGAGGAAAACAGAACTCTGAGTCAAGTACAGGAGGAACTGTTCATAATGGTGACGTCTGTCCAGGACAAACCATCACTGGAACTACAGTCTGATTTATTACAAACACACCTTTAATCTGCAAATCTAACACAGTTTTAGAGTGAAAACCAGGTTTAAACACCTTATACTGACAGAAAATGGAGGCATATTTGGTACTTCTTACATCAGTTTATAACATTTATACATTCCAGTTGGATGGACAGATCTTTTTACACGCAGACTAATACTCTGGTGTTCTTTTGTCTATTTTTTATTTTAGGTCTGCTTCCATCATATTTACTGATCTGCATCTGTTGGAATGACTTCAATAATTACAGTCTCTGGTCCCAGGATCTGTTTTATCTATATGTTCCAAAAGTCAGAACAGAACTGGGAAAGAAAGATTTAAATGTTCTGGTTCTACTGCCTGGAACAACCTACAGAAGGAGACCAAACTGAAGGAGCCAGTCTCTGTAAATACATTTAAAGTTATTTTAAATAAATGGCAAAAGGATAAATGTGGATGTAGAGATACTGCTATAAGATGCTTTTAAGGAACATTGCTGTTATACTTTTAGTACCTTTTAAATTATTGATGGTGTTTTATATGTATGTTCTTAGTTCAGTGATTTATGCATGGTTTTAGAACTAAGTTTTACTGTGTTTTATGTATAATTTTAGTAGGGGTGTGGCAAAAAAATCAATTCATATAAAAATTGTGATTCTCATTTACTACGATTCAGAATCAATTTAAAATGTCCCAAAATCGATTTTAAAAAATAAAACAAATCCGCCGGCAGTCTGCCTCCGTTTTGTAACATCATCCTGACATCATCACGCAGCCGGTTCTGGAACATACGCATGTGCGGTAAGCACCAAAACTAAGAGGAAAGTAATGGAGGAGGTAGGGTTAGCGGCTAGCGCGATTAGTGGCTAGTGCATTGACATGCCATCCAATGGTGTAAAATAACACAAAAGGATGAAAATGCGTACGTATAGCACACCAAATGCATTAAACTGGCGGCACATACAATGCGATTGGATGAGCTCAGTCTGTCAGCTGCATCACCAGAGTTTAAGGACACGGTGCAGAGTCAGACACCAGAGGACAACCAACGCACACTGCTGTGCCAAACCAAACTCCTGCCAAGCATGGATAAATGTTTAAAGCTGAATAAATGTGAAAAAGACAACTGAATGTCTGCATTTGTCATTCTGTCTTCCAAAGCAGACTGGAGTAGATCATGAGGATCCTTTGCACACCTATAGACTGAAGCAGAAATCAGTAGGAATGCAATCATTTTGAATCAAAAATTGTTTTGAATCAAAAATCGATTTTGGATCATATCGTAGCCCCAAAAATCGGAATCGAATCGAATTGTGAGAGAATAAAAGATTCCCACCCCTAATTTTTAGTGTTGAAATATTCAAGGTTAACTCAAACCAGTCACACTATAACCTTTTATGTCTTTACACAAGAGCAAAACATTCCATGGTTTTCATTTTCCATCAGATCAACAGAAGTCTGTGAGATAGAGTGTGATTCTCTCTGATTTAACAGTTCTATGTAGTTCTAATAGTATGGACATCTATGTCCATATCTAGCCGGTCTATGGACAGGTCCGTCCAGGTATTATATGGGGGTGTGTTCTGTCCCATACGTTAGTGATGCGCACATCAGTGGGTTACTGACGGGTTGGGTTGGGGTCGGTCAAAAGAATGTCAGTTTATTTGCGGGGCGGGTTGGATCAAATAATTCCACAAAAGCCCCCGCGGGTTGAAAAAACACGACTCGTGCATCACTACCAGATCTCAGAGTGAAACTTCTAGACATTTTACTAATTCCTCTAAGCCTCCTGCTGTTGTGCAGATCATTTTTCCTTCCCCTACCTTCAGAAACTTTAATTAGAGGGGGTAGGACATTTGTTTACCCCCCACCCCAGAACCGGGTCTGGATCATCCCAATCTCATGACTAAATCCGATCCGATCTTCTGAAAAATGCCAGCTCAGCAGCCGATACCAATCTGTAAATGGGATGGGGACATCCCTAGTTTTTAACTGTCCAGTTTGGTTCCTAAAGTTGAGGAATAGTCCCGTCTCCACCTTAAATATCTCAGCAAGTTGACAGGACGAATATTTTGGGGGATATTAGTAATTTTGGATACAATAGCCTTACGCTGCATGATGGGGAAATGAAGTTGAAAACAGGAACAATGCATTTGCTAACTTCAGTCCCTACATATCAGTATTAATATGACCCCTGGTTCCCCATGGGTCAACGCGCTAGTAATGTATATTAACCAAAGTTGCTGTTAATCATTGACATATGCCAGGATGAAAAAAATCCTAAAAAATAAGTGATCCAATTCAAATCTGGACGTCTCTATTAGACAAAGACTATACACCGCTATCTTAGTTTTTCCAGTACTGTGCAGCTCAAAGTTTCATCTGTGGGAAACAGAAGGTAACGCTTGTTTTAACTAAACACCACGTAAGTCTAAGAGTGAGCACCAAGAACCAGATCTAGACTGAGCCAGATCTGAAGTCTGCCAAAGGAAAAACTACTGTAGACGTCTGAGGATCAGAGGAGTTTATCTGGAACCCATCCTCTGATGGTGTAACACTGACACATACTGAAATATTCAGCTTTGGAAATGATTAGAACTCTGTAGAAAATCAAAGAGGGCCTCCAACGTGACCTTTTCTAATGTGAATGTAAACTGATTCCAGATGGTTCAACATCAGGTTACTGTTATTGAAAGAATTTGATTTTTGTTGTCATCAACTAAATGCAGCTTCTTTCGGTATATCTCTTTTTATTGCTGCTTGAATTGGTCAATTGGTAAATGTGCACATTAGTTTTAAACCCAAAAGAGAATGAGAAGTAAAAACATTCTTAAGTCACCCCATGGTATTTTTTTTAGCTATTTATCCAGATAAACATAGCTATAGTTAAAGTGAATGCACATTTATAGATGTCAGTCTATTGTCTGCCAAACCATGTATTGCACAGAATTGGAAAAACACCAACAAACCCAGAACCACCCAGTGGCTCAATCAGATGATGTCTAGCCTTCCATTAGAAAGAATAACCTACATTCAGAATGCCAAACAGAAGAATTTGAACAAATTTGTAGACCCTTCATAAACTATGTCAAAGAGTTCGACCAAATAGACAGTTCAGTCGACTGTTAACATTATATGAATTGCAGTTTCTGGTTTTATATGGTGGTTTTTTTTTTTTATATTGTATAACCTGGACACAGAGGATTGCAGTGGACTCTGATTTTTGTTTAGTTGAACTACCACTGTCAAAAGGAAAGCTCTGTTTGATGTTTTGTATGCTGTTATTTATTCATTTTTATTATTTTCGCTTTGAATTAAAATGGTACAAATACGTAAAGGAGGGAAAATTGTGACTGAAGTGAATGCTGTGATTTCATGATTGTAAACCTCAATAAAAATATTCTGGAAAAAAAAAACCAAAAAACATCCATAAGTCTGTAATTTCAATGTGTAGCAGTGAGACGGGATCTGTTATTTATAGAATAATAAACTCAATTCATCCTCTTCAGCGTTTCTCAAAAACATCAGCTTCAAATCTCGGCACAAATGTCAATGTTTCTACTAAAAAATGCTGCTGTGAGCGGTCCGGTGTCCAGGTGAGCATATTATCCACACTTTACACTTCATATTATTAAAGGTCATTTTATTTTTCACAATTAGTTTAAGTTCAGAATTCAGAAGTTGTTCATTTGTGCATGACTTTTTAAATTCTGACCCATCCACTAAAATCAGCACATTGTAAACAGTGTTAAATTCCTAGACTAACACCCTTCTACCAAGTAAGTACAAAATGACCTATCACAAAAAAATCATGCATATTAACCAATGATACTGCTAATCACTGACATATGCTAGATTGCAAAAATAAAAAATAACTAATCCAATTTTTATGTAGAATACTGAAAAAAAGTTTTTTGTGTTTTTGCATTAAAAACATGGTTTGTTTACATTATAAATATGGCATTTAAGGGGTTAAAAATATTACAGTTATTGAGCATTTGGTATTTTTGTTTATGGCTCAAGTTGATGAAATGCAAAAAAAAGTTAAATAGCAAAATAAAAACATAAAAGCCTATAAATGATGACAACTCAAATTGTTCTCTTTGTTTCAGAGTGAAAAAAGTAAAATTACATGATGAAAATGTTTACAACTCCAAACTCTCTTTCACAAAAATATGAATAACCTAAACAACAATGAACCTAAAAATAAGTGGAATTTGACCAATATTCTGTTACTAAATATTTTGTGTGTTTGTAGATCCACTGTGATCTGTACATTTTAATGTGTAAATGATAAACTGAGGTAGAATATTTGTAAAGCTGCACTTCTACTTTTTAGCGCGAAAACAAACAGAAGAATTCAGAGTTTTTCTTCCTAGGTTCTTACACTATGGTCTGGACTGTTTCAGATCACATTGGGCTGAATGTGGCTCCTGACCTAATCTGAGATTGACGCATCTGTTTTAGACCCCACCCACCTTGAGCGCAACGGCCACCAGGTTGACCTCGTCCATTAAGACCCTCTGACTCTCTTTGTAGGTCAGACATGTGAACTGGTACTCCTCCGGGTCGAAGGAGTCGGCGCCTTGCTGCTCCACGTCGCTGGCCACGCCGTCGTAGTAGTCCTGAATGTCTCCCTGATCCTCCTCCTCTCCCCCATCGTCCTCCTCTTCTTCAGAGTTCACCCCGAAGTCTTCCTCGTTGCTGTCCGACGCCTGGCTGTTCATGTCCACAGACATCCACTCGGCTGACTCAATCACCCAGACAGGTAGACGGCCCGCCTACCTGTCGGATCCCAGCGGCCTGATTGGCTGAAATGGTTCGTTCGAAGTTCCGCCTACCCCCTGCCTGTCCGTGTTTCTGTCCAGAGACACCCTGAACGTCCGTCTGTCTGAGGCGCAGCCCGCGACCTCAGCAGCAGCGGAAGAAGCAGAAGAAGTCACACTCCCCGTCAGTCATTTGGAAAAGTGGGAACAGGGCGATCTGAAGAGAGAAAAGGACTGAGGAGCAGAAAAAAAAGGAGGAAAAAAACAACAAGACACACTATTAATATAGAATAAATACTATAATAAAGCACATTATTGATTCTAATAACAATGAGCTGGTAAAAATGATTATTGGAGTATATCATTCTAAAAAATACAAAATTATATCTTGTCTTTACAAGCATTTAATGGAGAAAAGAGGTTGTAACGCTTTGGATGTGAAACAGAAATGGGAAACAGAACTACGAATGTGTGTCTCAGAGGAGGAATGGGTCAATATCTGGAGCATTCAACACTCAAATGCTTCTTCAAGAATATAGAGGGAACATGCTGGAAAAAATATAATTTGATTTTTCATAACTCCTAAAATTACAGCTACATACATGTCCAGAGTTCAACCTTATTGGACAGAATGTGGAGACATCAGTGTAAATCATGCTCATGTCTTCTGGTTTTGCCCTAAACTTGCATCATTTTGGGATCATGTATATTGAACAATTAAGATATTGGGTTATGCAATCCCTAAAACATGTTTTGTGATGTATTCCGCATGTATTATTGGTAATAATGTAACAACAAATGATAGATATTTGTTTAAAATACTATTATCAGCCTGTAAAAAGGCTATTACCAAAAAAATGGTGCAGATTAGAACCACCTACAACTAACGACTGGATAGAAATCATGAATAGAATATTTGAGATGGAGATTCAGACCCATAGACTGAAACTGAAGAAGAGCAGAGTCAGGATGAATGGAAAAAATGAATAATTTTCATTTCAACATCACATTTATGAAACTGTTAGTCACAAAGGTTTTTTATGGTCATTGTATCCCAAATGTCCCTTATAATTGTTCTGTATTGTTTAGAAATTAAACAATAAAAATAAAGTATTAAAAAAAAAAAAAGAATATATACAATAGAACAGCGGTTTTCAACTGGTCTGGCTTCAGGCTCTAGTGTGATTGGTTCAGTGCAGCGCTACTTAATTATGATTGACTGTTCTCACGTCTGTCAAAACATGGACGAATAAATTCTATCAAAATTGTATCGAGCATGTCTCATATTTCCATTGAGGAAAAGTTATTTCGCAATATATATGGTTATCGTTTTATCGCCCAGCCCTACTTGAGTCCATCTGACGAAGACAAATTGTCAAATGGTTTGTTGAACATAAAATATTTTTCTTTTTGACAAAATAAACTGGCCTGCATTTCTAGATGTCTTAAACTATGACATGCCTCTAATATTTGACATAAACATGTGCTGAGATGTATTTATTTGTTGCTGAACCTTTAGCCTCATCTGTCTGTTGGTTTTCTACTGTCGTCTCAGATTAAACCGAGCTCAACGTCCAAACAGAGCAGCTCCTGGCTCTGGCGTTCATTCCTCAGCAGGGCCTGCGGACAAACACTAGATTTTCTTTGCAGGCTGTGAGTGCAGTTCGCGGTGATCCAGAGGCCATGGGCCGTCGCTGGACCGGGTCCAAGGTCTGTCCCTCCCTGTGAGTCTGCCCAGTGGATCAGATCACAGCCCCAGCCGACCCACTCACCCACTGACTCTGCTTTTCTACAGACTGAACCACAGCGAACCTCCACCTCCACCTCTACTTCCACTCTGCCTCTTATTCTCTCCTTTAAGTTGCATCCTGAGCTTCACAAAGGCAGGATTTAACAACAGCTGCACATTTTAATCCAACATATAGCTGTAAAACATGTGCAGGACACAAGGGGCGGGCCAAGGCTTAATGTCACAGTTTAGAGGATTAGCTGGAGATCCTTTAGCTTTTGGGAGAAGAGAAACACAAGCCAAATCTAGACTCAACTAGGGCTGCCACAAATGACTATTACAATAGTCAAATAGTCATTGACTACTATAACAACTAGTCAGATTATGAACTGCAAAAAAACAATGGCTCTTATTTATATTTACGGCAGGAAAAAAAATACAGAGTGTCTCTGAAGTCTCTTTACAGTTTAACAAATGCGCCAGATCAAGCGAAAGTGAACTTTAATATCAACAATGTAAGTTTCACTGATCATTTTTCAAATAAGCTCATTATACAAACAGATAAAGCATCGAGTTTCTAGGTTTGAGAAGTTCAGAGTCAGTGATTCAGATCATGTAGATCAGGGATGTCAGACTCGCTTTAGTTCAGGTTCCACATTCAGCCCAGTTTAATCTCCAGTGGATCAGACCAGTAAAATAATACCATAACCTGTGCTTGTTATGAGACTCATAGATGGTTTTTACTTCATTTCTCCCAACACAGATTGGACATCAGGGGTGTAACGGTACCGAAAAATTTCTGTTTGGTGCGTTTTCGGTTCAGGGGTCTTCGGTTTGATACATTTTCAATACTGCAGAGTCTGCGTGGTCAGAAAAATTGAGCTTTGTGGGGACATGTCCACTTCAAATGTCCGACCTGGCTTATATGCCTCTGTTATACTCTGTGTTGTCATGTTTATACCTACCCCCCCCCGCGCAGTCGGCACCCCAGCCTCAGAATAAAGTGTTTAATTTATTTCTTTTTTTACAATGGTGCTGAGAATTCAGCAGTGGTGGAAGGTTTGTGTGGAAACTAACGGTGAGTGTTTGTGTTCTTCACAAAGGCTACATGTATTCATTCAGAACACCTCCATATTGTACCAAAACAAGTGCACCGTTACACCCCTAATGGACATTAATGAAATATTGATGTTTCTCTGTCTGATCCTCATGAACAGGACATCTTGCAGCTGTAGACATGATGTGTCCACATATTTATGCCAATAGAGTTTATAAACATCAATATTTCCTTAAAGTTTAAGAGTAGATTTTTGTTCCTCAGTCAGATGTGATGAAAGTAGATGGTTGGATGTGGAAGAAAATGTGTATTTACAGTCAGAGCAGGGCAAATATTTAAAAAACTGAGAAGAAGAACATTTAAAATCATAGTCATGGATAAGAAGAAAACAAATCAATGTTGAGAGAAATTCAGTCCAAACCATCTGAGCCATTTTGGAAACAAAGATAAGAATTTAAACCAAACTAACCAATGCAATAATGTTTACCCCATAACATAAAACTATATTCTGATATTAGTCATTATTGTTCTGGATCCCAGACCCCTGTTAGAAAAGAAACACCTGGATTCAACGTGTCCACATACTTTTGGACATACAGGGTATCTGTCAAGATGAAACAAGAAACTGCAGGAATGGCATGCACACTGGGGTCAAAAGCATGAAAAAACTCAACTACTAAAGGGTCTCTAAAAGCAAAAGCCCGTATTTGCTGTGACCTCTGTCTAGAATGAGTACAGGATGAAATCTACTGGGTCCACAGCTCTTCTTTACACTTAGACTGTCTTCTTTTTTCACCCCATAAAGCTTCTCATATTTTTGTTGTCATATATTTCCTGTATGTTCCAGCTGTATCTTGATGAAACAGGCGGTGAAGTGCAGTTTCAGTAAAACAACAAACCCAACGGTGACTTTTTGCACAGTGTGGTACGTGACTAAAAATCAACACCTGCACTCATAAACAAACTGCTGGTGCACTGGGAAAAATATAAGAAAAAAAGTCTTTCATTGAGCAAAAATAAAGAGTGAAAAGCAGAGCTACTACATATAGAAAGAAAATCCCAGTGTCAGAAAAGCACACCAGCATCGATACAAGCATTTAATTAGCTCGGAGGCGTAAGACTGTGACCGATCAGACCATTTGGAACCGGTTCTTAATTCCAATCTTTATTCAGAAAGGACTCCTGCATGTCACTGAACATGGCTGCTCCGCTCGCTGTGGGACTTTCCAGCTCCAACACAGATGATGTGATTTTTATAGCCATTTTTTCCCTGTTCTTTGGCAACGCAATGAAAGCAGTTACTCTCTGAACACAAATGCACTTTGTGAGTTTTCTGGCATTAATGTGCAGCATCAGACTCTTACAAATTAAAGCAAGTTAAGGAAAACAGCGACATACAGACATCACGTTAGATATTCAGACAGCTGTCCTTTAGTGTGTAGACATGGACGGTGAGTTTACACGAAAACATAATGCTATTTATTTATTTATTTATTATTATTATTATTATTAAAATGCATTGTACAGTCCATACGCTGACAAGTAATTATACACTATATGGACAAAAGTATTCGGACACACTGAATTCCTTAAACTTTAAGGAAATATTAATGTTCATGAACTATATAGACAAAAGTATTTGGACACATCATTGTCTACAGCTGTAGGACGTCCTGTTCATGATGATTTGACATAAAAACATAAGTATTTCCTTAAAGTTTAATGGTAGATTTTTCTTCCTCAGTGAGATGTGAAGGAAGTAGATGGTTAGTTGAAGTTGAAAATTATTATATACAGTCAGAGCAGGAAAAATATTTGAGAAATGCAGAGGAAGAACATTTAAAATCAGAGTCATGGATATAAAAAACTAAATCAATGTTGAGAGAACTTAAGTAAAAACCATCTCTGAGGCATTTTGGAAACAAAGATAACAATTTAACCCAAACTAACCAATGTAATGATATTCATCCCATAATATAAAACTATATTCTGACATTAGTCTTATTGTTTTGTATCCCAGACCCCTGTTAGAAAAGAAACACCTGAATTCAACGTGTCCACATACTTTTGTCCATATAGTGTTGTTTAGAAGCTGGACCATTAGATCACACTATTGTCCTCATTTACACATAAAATAAGAGATGAACGACATGTGGAGACTGATGCTTTCAGTTAATTTGCTGATAATAAGCACTGTTGTGTTACTATATTCTACTGTAGCGCTGCCTTTTATTAAGTGACAGATCTCTTTGTCTTATCTTCTTACACCACTGATTGATTTGATCAGATTAGATTCGTCTTCCACTCAAACTAATTAATCATGGTATCAGGTGGAGGGCACATACTTCAGAGGTCTTTGGACTGTGTAAATACTTTTATGTGAAAACTCTTACAGCTTTCATTCAGCTTTATTTCCTGGAGAAGAGCCCAATTTTGAGGCATGTGTGATTTAAATCCATGAACTAATGCACAGCCAACAGACACCATATGGATCCAAGGCAGAGATGATAGGAATACGAGCTTCTGAAGGAATTCAAAAGTTTGCAGCTAAAAACCAAGTCTTTTTCGATGCTGAAAAAATGTGGACGTGTCTCAATTCAAAAATGCTTGAATTTGCAACGCAACAGAAAGGGATCCTGACTGTTTTTCTGATGTTTTTGTGCTGACGTGTTCTGCAGATTCTAACATTGTGTAGATACACAGACTGATCTCAATAAATCGTGTTGTATGTCACGCCAGTTCTTATGGCATTTGGTGTGCTATACCTAAGCATTTTTGACCTTTCACGTGTTACTCAATGCCATTTGATTGCATGTCAATTTGCACCAAGATCTCCAGTTCACATAACCCTAACCCCAGTGCGTGGTATTTGAGGCATCAATTCAGGTGGGGTGGGGGGGTGTAACGGCATGAACATACACATGGAAAGCTTATATTGTATACAGATAACACACCAATCAAAAAGTGGCATGTATCTATGTCTTAATATTCTTTTCATTGTATTGTTTGTCGAGTTTCATTGTTATTTGTTCTTAAAAATATGCTAATCTAAACCTAATGGTGCATACAAACATGGTTAATGTTGACATCAGTCTGCCCTGGTATATGTAAGCACCATTGTTTCTCTTGTATACACTTCAATTAAAAAAAAAATTAAACAGAAAAAGTGGCATGTATATTTACACGAGTCATGATATCACGCCGTTTATATTACAGACTCTGGCAGCTTGATTTTTTTTAAAGCACTTTCTAATCAAATACTTACCTGGCTGCTCATTCTCTCCCCGATTTGTCGTATGATCAATTTTTCACTTGAGTTTGTACAAATTCTGTGATTAAAAATATATAATAGTGGTCTCAGAAGTCAGACTCAGAGTAATAGAAGATGATTTCTGTTCAGTTTTTAGGATTCTTGAGTACTGATGATGCATTCAAGTAGAGCTGCACAATATATCATTTGAACATCATCATCGCGATGTACGTGTGCGCAATAGTCACATCGCAGGTCCTGGAATGTAGGAGGCTAATGAACTCATCTCATTTCAACCTGGGTACCTGACACACACTGCACGCAGCGATCCACCAATCACAGTTGTTCTTAATCAGTTTGCCAGAGCAGACCACGCCCCCTACACATGGAGTGAGTCGCTGGTAACAACATTGAAAATGAGCAACAGACAAGAGAAAAATCACTGTAAACGAAGACTTAGTGCCAAAAAGAAAAGCAACATCAGTTATCTAGAATCATTTCAGCTACAAGAGGGATGAAACTGAAACATGTGTTCTGTGTCGATAGTGTCTTGCACCTGTTGACACGAGAGGAAACACAACTAATTTGTTTGACCATTTACCTCAGCACCACACAGCTATTTCATATGGCAATATATATCGCAGGGTTAAAAAAAAATTTTAAAAATCACAATCTCAGTTTTTTCAGGTATCGTGCAGCCCTACATTCAAGTGTTGGGTGTCAGTGGCTTTAACCTGCATGATTTGTGTTATGTTTTTGCTGATGAAAAAATAATTGATCAAATGATGACTTCAGACAGTAAAGAACTGCTTTAAATCTGGAATCTGCTGGTCCAACCTCTGACTCTCAGTTATTTCTAAGCGTACCTTTCTATTGGAAACAATTTGTCTCAGCGCAATTAATCAAACACTGCAGCTTCACAGATAAATGTCAAGTTAGGAACATGTGAACTAATATTTAATTCAACCCGATTGTTATGAAATATTGTAACATCAGTCCAAAATTATGTAAAAATGCAGAGATACAACAACCAAAAGCATCGCACACAGACTAAACCTTCTGAGAAAATAAAGGCAAATAATTTGACTGTGACTCGCCTACATTTTATAAGAGGTGAGAAAATTCTGATTCAGATCCTGGATCGTGACTCAAAACATCTTCATACAATGTTAGGACCAGATCGCTAGAATGTGGGGTATGAGGCTACGACCCTAAGCACTTAACTTTAGACCATTACAGAAATTTCACAATTTTCATGGGAGGTAAACAAGGTGGGGGTTTTAAAGTCATCCTGCAAGAAAATGTTGGATTTCTAAAATCAAAAAAAATATAAAATATCATATCATATTGGTACTATCATATCTATGCTCTAAAGTTTGGAAAAGTTAGAGATCACATGAACTAAACAGAGAAACAGAGGATTTCTTTTACAAGTGTCAGATCCAGAAACAGTAATTTGGTTTAGTTTTGATGTCCTCCCAGTTAACTTAACATGATTTTTTTTCTTCTGCTGTGCATAAATTACTTGAGTTCAACACCTAACCTTTGCATTTACTTAGGGTTTTCATACTTTATCTAGATGTGGCTGATAATACATTATTTTACTGAAGTAAGGGCTCGAATGCAGAACTTCTATCCTGTTTTCTCAGTGTTTTGTCAGTACTTTTAGCAGACCTAAACACGTCCTCTGCTCCTTCCAGTGACAGGCTCTGAATCTCACTGACCCTAATTTGAGTCCACAACACCCCCATCAAATCAGTCTGCTGGCACCGGAGCCCAAATGTGACTTCGCAAATATCCACCTGGACAGAAAACAAGGTTGACCGGGGGTTTCCTGCCAGCCGGCCCCGGTGCCAGCCCAGCGACAGACGAAAGCTCGCATTCCGCCCGGTCCCGGCTAAAAATAGGCTCCGAACTGGGTGACACACATCTCGCTAAGCTAATATATTACAGCGACTCAGCACGGCTTCGATAACACGCCTTGAGGGAATGGGGCTACGTGACTTCTGGACCAGATTAAGACGCCGTTTGTTTGTCGCTGGAAACCGGCGTTTGGATCCAGAAACGGCCGTGGAGTCCCGTAACGGCATCCTGCTAGCGAACTGTTAGCAGAGTTAGCTTGTGGGCTAACGTGGTGGTAGTTTTACTGAGCAGCGGAGCTAAACCCTCCAGTTTACCGTCTTTAAATGTTGTTTTTTTATCAGAACGAACTCGTAGAAGTTGTCAGTGCAGACTCCCGGGACTAGAACCGGTGAAATAAAAGCGGACCGGGTTAGCCTCCCCCTCCGCTCGGCGCTCCCTCCCACTGTGCCCCCGCCTCTCACACACTCTAGCCCGGGGATTGAGATGTAAACAAGGCCCCGTACGGCTCCGGAGTAAACACACACACACAAACAACCGGGGCGTCCGTTCGCACCGGCGTAAACCTGCGGGGTTTACCTCTCTGGGCGGCGCTGGCTCGGTCCGCGGTGACACACTGGAGCCTTCAGCCGAACGTGGAAACACGGGAAACAGCAATTTTACACTGAGTCCGCTGGGCTGAAGCCGGAAGCTGTAGGTACGGGGGTACTTATCAGTGACGTCACATCCGGCCCACACGCCGCTCCATACAAACAAACAAACAAACAAACAAGTAAACAAATAGGTCATTTATTTTAATATTATTAATATTGTTTTAGTCTGATTTCTAATACTGGTATCCTCCGGTTCAGTTTTGTATTCAGACAATAAAAAGACAAACTTTTCCTTTGTTGCAAAAACAATATCAATAGTGAAAAGTGCTTTTTTTTTTTTTTTTTTTTACTCTTTTTAAGAATTTTATATCAAGAACTGAAAACGTACTTGGAGAAAATGCAATTCCAAATATAAACAGACATTAAAAAATATACTAAGTAAAATAGCAGACTATTTTTTTTAATCCTTTTTTTTCATGAAGTAAATGTGCTCATACTTTGTATGAGGACTGCTGTGATCTTTAAACAAGATCCAATAAATAAAGTATTAATGCAATAATCTAAAAAAAGTTTGGGTCGAAATTGGTACTTAACATGAGAATCTGACTGATTCCAAAACCGATGGTATTTTCTGTTCATTTTGTATTTGTTACTATTTATCCCTGAAATTAAGCATTCATCATTATATACTTAAAAATAAATTTACTTACCTGTTTTTCTGTCTTTCATGCCTTTATTGAACCAATTCAAATACATTTATAAAGAAAACCTCATTGTAAGACAATGGTTAAATGTCTGTCATTACTGGAAATAATTCTATTAATAATAATAATAATAATAATAATAATAATAATAATAATAATAATAGTAATAGTAATAATAATAATAATAATAATAATAATAATAATTATTATTATTATTATTATTATTATTATTATTATCACTATCATAAATACATCTGGAGATGGACTTTTTTTTTTTTTTTTTTATTTAATAAATTATTTCTTATGTAAACTTTTCCCAGATTTTGATTTGTATTGTAATTTTTAAGCACAGAGAATTACTGGCATTCAGTTTTGTTCATATACATCTTAACTTGTATTTTATTTTTGGAAAAATGTGTAATCTGGTTAATTGAATATGAACAGAATTGTAACTCTCCATTTGCTAAGATTAATAAAGATGCACAACTTTTCAGAATTGGTTTTATACAACAAAATGTATAGTACTTTTCTTCAGGCATTGATATAAATAAAATTAATAATATATCAGAACATATTAAAATGGTTCTGAATTCAGTGTCGTCAAGGGTTTGTAGAGTTTTGAGATGTTTTATTCCTCCAGGAAAGTTGTAATTGGAAAATAATAATGAATAAAATCTGTTTAGTCCATTTTGGAAAATGAAAATGACATAAAGGAGTTTAATTAGACACTCCTGTGTACTGGATGGAACCCTCCGCTGCTGGGTTCTTTATCTCTGAACCTCGGTTTGGTAAACAGTGCATTAGACTCTGCGGCTTCTCTGCGGCATCAGAGTGAAGTCGACAGCGTTGAGCCCCTGAGGTTAATGCACAGGTAATTGGTTGTGAATTTCTGAGGAGGAACATACATCAGCATCTAATGCAGCGGCTGTTCAGTGATGAAGCAGAAGAAAGGACTTTGAGAACAGACCAGGGACCGGCCCATCAGTGATTCCTTAACCCTTAAAGACCCAAACAGTTCCTGCCAAACCAAACCATCTACTGAACTAAACTGTTTCATACCTGCTGATCCACTAATCCTATCGATCCATGTCAATAATTGGTGTAAAATACAGTTCTTCATCTTTTCATGGTCATCAGATATGACCCATTTGGACGTTCAGAGGCTCCGTAGTTACCGTGGAAACACAGTCATCTTTTACAACATTGATTCGCCAGTAAAACCCATGGAGTTGGATCAATGACAGTGGATGGACACACTGGGTTTTTGTTCAGTTAATGAGAGATTTTGCTAAAAAAGTCACTTTTTCTTCAGTTTTCTCTATTTTTGATATAATAATCCTCAACTTTATTCTGAGCTTTTATGAACATCTACATGTTAAATGTTGGAAAGTACCTGATTTTCACAGAAAAAAAACACAAAATACAGAAGATAATATTGTAATAGATGGTGATAAACCAGTTAAGGATGGTTAAATATAGAGAGAAATTCATTTGGGAACTGACACGAATGTCACACTGGGTCTTTGTGGGTTAAGTTGGTGTTTGGCTCCTGGTCTCAGTAAAACATTGATCATATTGATCCATCTGATCCATTGATCCATCACATTGATCAATGTGATGTGATATCCATCACATTGATCATACTGATCCATCTGTCATTTAAAACGACTACATTTCAAACCCTCTGTAGACAAAAACACTGGTTTATGCTCATCTATAAAGTTCTGCTGGATAAACTCCCAGAATGCCTCAGTAATCTTCTTTCTGTTAGCTCTAATAGTTTCCATCTATGTTCCTCCAAGTGGTTGTTTTTGACTGTTCTAAGGTTATTATCGTTAATGACAACTAACGAAATGACAAAAACTAGAATAAAAAAAAAAAAATTATTGCTAATTGAAATAAAACTATAATTAAAAGAAAAAACAATAACTGAAACTGTATTGTGCGTTTACAAAACTAACTAAAATGTATAAAAATTATTGATAAAATTCCCTTCATTTTTGTCTTTGTCAATGTCAGATTGATGTGAAATCGATTTATTTCCCTCAAGCAATTTTAGCTCCATACGGTCACAGTTCGTCACCACTCATCACCTGTGGTTTACAGTCATCTTCTTGTCCCCACTCTACCTGGAAACATGGAGACTAAAGTTATTTCTTTGAATACCACAGTGAAGAAGATAAAAGATATGAAAAAACTAAAACTAATGCTAAAACTAAACATTTAGAAAAAAACAAAAACTAATAAAAACTAGCAAATCTGCTCTAAAGACTAATTAAAATGAACTGAATTAGAGAAAAAAAAAAGTCAAGACTAAATAAAACTAAACTATAATGAAAAACCCCAAACTATTAGAACCTTGGAGTGTTCCCCGAGTTCGGACAGACTTTGGAAAAACAGCATTTTCCCATCATGCACCATAGTTGTGGAATAATCTTCAAAACATTGTAAAACTGCATACATTAATTTCTATTAATGATTTTAAAAATATCCTGGAGAATGAAGGAAGAACGTCACTGTTTTTCTTGATGCCATTACAGTTGAATAGTTGTTATTGTGTTTTATTGTTCATTGTGTTTCATGTGTTTTATGTTGTTTGGATTTTGTATGGCTGATACTTTATGGAATTATTTTTGTGCCGATATATTCAAACGAAACTTTTTAATTCTCAAATAAAATATATGAATTTGACAGAGAATAAAACTCACCCAAGCAAAAACAAAAAAAGTACTCGCAAAAATCAAAACCTATAACTTGCCAAAAAATCATCTGTTATTGTATAAAGTATTGGCATTTTGCTCTTTTCACAACATGTCCTTTTGTTTTTGTTTGTCAAATTCATATTTATGTTGAGAAATAAAAAGTTTTGTTTGAATATTTTGGCACAAAAAAATGTCCATACTACCTTGGACAGGTCAACATTTCTAACCTCAGTGGGACTTCCTGGTTAAATAAAGGTAAAATAAAAAGAATAATTAAAAAAAAAAAACACCAGAAAACTATTGGATATTTTCCAGTGAACTGAACTTAAACTATTCAACCTGTGCCATCGATGGAGAAAATCAGTGAATCTAAGCTCAATTCAGTATCAAGGACTGCAATTAAAACAAAACAAGACAAAATTTTCACTTTTCCAGAACTTTATGATTACAAAAATACTTATTCTTCTGTTGCAAAAAACGTTTAATCGCAGCTACCGTCTGCTGTGGCTGAATTTACAATTATACAAAACATGAAAAATGTGACAGATACATGTGAAATAACTAGAACGTGACAAATCAGTCGAAAAAAAAAAAAAAAACGAGACAAAATAAAGAAAAGTCAGTGTATTTTTGTCTAATCTCAACAATAAGAACTCGGTCGTATCGACTCAAAAGCGGATTTTGACTTAAAACATGACGGTTTGTGTTAATGAAAATGTGACGACCTGGAGGAACAGGATTCAGAAAAGAGAGCAGAGAAAACCAGGAAAAGACAGAAGAAATGAAGTGAGTTCAGGTTTTCAGACGATAGAAGGTCATGAAGACGCTGCAGGAAAACAGTTCCGTATGTTCACAGCCTGGAAAGAACGAACCTGGATCTGACTTTTTCACATGAAACATCAGATCTAGCATCTGAGCATCTACAAACTTCTACATCAGGGGTGTCAAACATACGACCCGTGGGCCAAAACCAGCCCGCCAAAGGGTCCAATCCGGCCCACGGGATAAATGTACAAAAATGACACTAAAGATATTAACAATAAAAGTCATTTTAGTTCAGGCTCCACAAACAGAGTAGAACAGCATATAAACCAATACGTAACAACTCCAAATTTTTCTTTCTTTTAGTGCAAAAAAAAAAAGGAAAATTGCATGAAAATGTTTACATTTACAAACTAACCTGAACATATATGAACAACCTGAAATTTCTTAAGAAAAATGAGTTCAATTTTACCAATATTCTGTCTGTTATTAAATGTTGTGTGTATTTGTAGATCCACTGTGATCTGTATGTTATCATGCACATGTATAAACGATAAACTGACGCAGAATATTGGTAAAATAAACTTAATTTTGTCAAGAAATTTCAGGTTGTTCGGGTTAAAAAGATAGTTTGTAAATATAAGCATTTTCATAAAGTAGTTTTACTTTATTGCATTAAAACAAAGAGAAGAAAATGGAGTTTTCATTATTTGTCATATTATTTATGCTATTATTTATATTATTTATGTTATTATTTAAATTATTTATGCTATTATTTATATATTTATGTTATCATTTAAATTATTTATGTTATTATTTGTATTATTATTTATATTATTTATGCTATTATTTATATTATTTATGCTATTATCTTACTTAAGGTCAGATTGGGCTGAATGTGGAACCTGAACTAAATTGAGTTTGACCCCTGTTCTACATTTTCCACTAAACGTCCTGCGTCTGAAACATTCCATGAAGGTGCAGTATTTCTTTGACATAGTTCCAGATACAGTTCGAGTCCTAATGGCTTTTTCCACTCGTGCTTTAGTCGACTAAATGCAGACTTTACCACCACTGGAAGACGCAGATCAATACGTATATCCTTCCTCTTCTGCTTCTACTACTATGACCCCAGAGCTGCAAGACATTATAAAGTGTATGTGAGGTATTTATCCAAGTTATTTACAGTAGATGGAGGTCCGCAACACCTCCATTTAGAGACGAAGGCTAAAGGACTTAGAAGACACAAAAAAGTGTTTAGGCACCGAAAACATAAAACAATATCAGTTAAAGTCTGTGTTAGGTGTAGAATAGTTTCACTGTTTTACCTTGACATCAACAGAGGACTGAAGTGACAATATAGGAAAAAAAAAGAAGCAAAAACATGAATTTGAACTCCGAACATGACGGCTGCTGCATCGATTCTTTCATTTCTTTGTGTTTTTGTGTGACTTTGCTGTTGTACAAACACATGTGACCCACCAGGACAGTGTTAACCCGGATTAAACTGTGTTCTGAAGGTTCAACAGCTGGTTTTGTCAGAGTCTCGCAGCTAGGAAGAGAACAAAAGCTGAGCAGGAACTCTGGGGGTGGGGCTTACAGTGCTGAACCTTTCTGATTGGTCAGTATTTACTTTATTTTATTATAGTTACCATTTTTAAAAAGTTACAACTCCATATCATTAGCAAAGGAAGAGGATTAGGGGCTCTGGGAAAAAAAATCAAAGTCAATATATTTTTATTGTTATTATTCTGAGGAAAAAAAGTCAGAATTCAAAGATTAAGGTCAGAATTCTGAGAAAAGTCAGAATTCTAAGATCAAAGTCAGAATTCTGAGGAAAAAAAAGTCAGAATTCTTTTTTCTCAGAATAATAATTAAAAAAAACATATTGGACCTTTTTTTCCCAGTGGCCCTAATCCTCCTCTGGTGTTAGCCTCATAGTAGAACTGCCTAAGTCATATTTTTTTCAGGTCGTAGACAATGATGCAGAATGATTCGGCCGTGTTAGGAGAGTAAAGTTACACAGATATTCACAATTTGGTCAAAAATATGACCTGTACACTATAAGACTAATGATATTCTGTTTTTCATTGTGTGTCAGTGACAAATTACACTGGAGTTACAGAAGACGACTGATGGTGAAGTCTGGGCCTTAGTGAATATTTATGCTCATGTTCTACAATTTGGCACAAAAAATCCCGTTGCTTATTCACATCAGACTAATTTTGAGCAAAAGTGATATTTTTCGGTGACCACTTTTAAAAATCTCAACTAAATCTGTCCCCTTAGACCAAGGACGTCAAAGTCATGTTAGTTCAGGTTCCACATTCAGCTCAATATGATCTGAAGTGGATCAGAACCAGTAAAAGAATAACAGAATAAGATAGAAATAATGTCAACTCCAAACTTTTCTCTAGTTGTAGAGTGAAAAACAAGTTAAATTACATTATGAAAATGTTTACATCTATAAACTGTTCTTTAAAAAATGTCAATAACATGAACCTGAAATTTCTTCAGAATAATAAGTGGAATTTTAACAATATTCTGCCTCAGTTTATCATTTACACATGTTCATTAAAACATACAGATCACAGTGGATCTGCAAATACACTAAACATTTAAAAACAGACAGAATATTGGTCCAATTACTCAGATTCATATTAAGACATTTTATGTTGTTCATATTTGTTCAGATTATTCACATTTTTTTGTTAAAGGATAGTTTGGAAATGGATATATTTTCATGTAATTTTCCTTTTTTTTTTTTTTTACACTAAAACAAAGACAAAAATGTGTATTTGTCATTATTTACTCCACATGTCTCTCTTTATTTTAATGCAAAAAATAACATTAAATTGTGATAATATTGACATTTACAAACCAATCAAACAAAAAAGATGTGAATAACCAGAAAAAACAGAAATTTCTTTAGTAAAATAAGTGCAATTTGGACAATATTCTGCCTGAACTTATCATTTCTACGTGTGTATAACAGATCAGATCTACAAAGGCACTAAACATTTAATAACAGACAGAATATTGTTAAAATTACACTGAATTTTCTTCAGACATTTTCAGTTTGTTCATATTTGATCAGATTATTCAAATTTTTTTGTTAAAGGATAGTTTGGAAATGGATATATTATCATGTTTACTTTTTTTTTTTTTTTTTTTTACACTAAAACAAAGACAGAACTGTGTATTTGTCAGTATTTATGGGTTCTTCTGTTATTATTTTAGTGGTTCTGATCCACTTTAGATCATACTGGTGTAAATGTGGAACCTGAACTAAACTGATTGTTACTGTTATTAGTGTAGTTTTTGTATTTCACAGATTCACCCCCTGGGCCTGATCGGACCCTTTAGTGGGCCGGTTTTGGTCCCTGGGCCGTCCGTTTGACACCGCTGCGTTAGAGGGACAGTGGTGGTGTAATTATAACAGGTGGATCTGGTCACCGTGGTCCTAGCTCCGGTCAGGTTTCGGTTCCTTCACACCTTCTCGAAGGGGAACATGTGTTTCTCTTGGCCCCTCTGCTCCCGTTTGGTCGTCTTCCTCTTGGTTCCGCTGGTGCTGCCTCCGTCGGCGTCCGTTTGTCTGTTCTGAGGCCAGGACATGGCCAGAGTCTCGGACGCTGTCTTAGCTCCAGGACTTTTGTGCTCCACCGTCTCCTCATCTGATGAAAAGCCTTCGGCGCGGTCCTCGCCACCTTTGGTTTGAGCGCCGAGGCCCTGGTGCTTTTTCCCGTAGCGTTGTTTCAGACGTTCGCGGATCAGGAGCCCCTTGACCAGCAGAGTCCAGTTGGACAGCGCCCTCTTCTCACGTTTCTGGGGAAAAAAGAAAACAAAAGGTGTTTGACGAGGGTTTGGAAAAGGGGCTAAAGGTCCTTGAAAAGTCATGGAAAAGCTTTGAAAGTTTGTCTGTGATCATGTGTAGGAGCTGTGGTGCTTTACTTGAACTTAGTCGGACATCTTCGGAATTTTGTTGAGATCATTTTGGGCTGAACCTGAACTAGAAGGAGTCTGACATCCCTATACAACAAGAACTTTTACCATTTACCCTGGATTATGAACAACCTCAGTGCATTTCCACAGAAATTACCCAAAAAAACCCAACAAAAAAACCTCAAACTTCCTTGTAGGGGGTGGGACTTTTCAGAGTACCTGGAATTCTCGATGGGGGGGGGGGGCTGTGTGTTGATGAATGCTGATTGGTGGAACACACTGTCAGCGTTCCACATGTACGTTCACCTTCCATGTTTAATTCAGTGGCGTCTGTGAACTAGTTTATTCCACTTCTGAAAGTTTCACCTCATTTGTGCAAAAGAAGCAAAAGAAGAGAAGCTACGAGAAGTGGACGACCACGATGATGTCCACATTCTTTTGGGAGTTTTTACAGACAAAGAAATTCAGTGAGACTTTGAGTCGGCAACTTGAAACGTGACTAAACCTGATCTGAACACATTTCTCAGAACTTTGAAGTGAAAACACAAACCACACAGATTAACAGGAATTCATTTACCAGGTAAAATAAAAGTTCCTGAAAGTGTTGGTGAAAAGCAGCTGATGAAAACCTTTGTTTGGTCATTTATAGACGTGTACTTGTAATTATTATAAGAAAATCAAACAGGAGTCTTCTACATTCTTATTTTCCCTGGAAATCTTAACAATTTGTCTCACTGTTACTGTTAATAATACTACTAATAATATTACTACTACTACTAATAATAATAATTATACTAACATTACTAGTACTACTAATAATAATTGTAATAATATTACTACTACTACTACTACTAATAATAATGATACTGGTTGATTTTGTGGTTGATGTGTGTGTGTTCTCACTTCTTCCCCTGATCTTCATAGTTTGGTTTTATTTTCGAACATCAGCTCTAACATGAATCCTTCAGTCCTGTGGGTCTGAAGTGAACTCACCTCTTTCTCCTTCTGTTTCTGCAGTTCCTGGTCTTCTGTCCAGGCGGCTCGGAGAACCTCCTCATGTTCCTCACAGACGATGTAACCGTCAGTTCTGAAACACAGTCAACATTTAACACATTTATCGACTGTCTATAAAGGCTTTACGACCTATGAATCAATATAACTTATATGATGTTCTGGAAAGATTTCCAAAAAAAGTTGTAAATTTTAAGGCTGAGAGTCATTTAGAAGGAAAAGAACAGAAAGTAAAATAAAATGCAGGTACAGACAAAAATACTAAAATACAGTCCATACTATGCAGTAATAAAAGGTGTTTAGTATTAAATACAACAGGACTTAAACCTCATGGAAGTGAATCCAAACACCTGCAGGTTTTCTACATCATCCATAAAACCACATTCTGTTCCTTCTTTGCGTCTTTACACCATTTTCATCTCATTTCATCATCTACATGTTGACTTACACGGCGTGGGAGTATCCTCCGTGGAAGTCGAAGCCGGTGACCGCCGGAGCGGCATCCAGGTCCAGTTTCCGGGCCACGCGGTGCAGGTTGGGCAACCGCAGGTGAACGCAGCCCACGGGCAACATGCAGGGTTTAAACAGGTAGACGTTACCGTAGTCGTTACGAGGAACCTGCAACGAAGCACAGCAGACGTTTAGATGTTTACACAGAACTGTCCTCCAGTATTTTAGTTTAATTATTCGGATAGTATTTAGTTAATTAGTGAAATTCTCATATTATATCAGTGTCACATTTCAGGTTTTTCATGTTTGTTCTTTTTATTCACATTAGTTATGGATATTTTATAGATGTAAACATTGTCATGATATAATTTTCCTTTTTTCAGTGTTATTATTTTACTGGTTCTGATCCACTTCAGATCATTTTGGGCTGAATGTGGAACCTGGACTAACATGAGTTTAGTCAAATCCACCTCATTCAGTTCTTTATAACCTGCAGATCACCATTCACTGTTGACCTGGTTACCGCCCTGGTTAATGTCCTGGTTATCGTCCTGGTTTGTTTTGGACATGCTCAGTAGACGCCTACCTTCCCGTCCACAGCGATGGGCGGCTGGTATTCCTCTGTCTGCCATTCACCGAACAGAGGCAGGTCTTTCTCGTCCTTCATCTCTGACATCATCCGGGCTTTACGGGAGCGGTTGGAGAAGCCCTTCACCATCTGCAGACACAGTTACAGACAGAACCCAGACGTCATCAGAGATCAACCATTCAGACCAATGAGGCTTCACTTCACATCAGATTAACACACCTGGATTTGTCCCCAGTACTTCCATGTCTTTTTATACATATTTATACGGGTTAATCTGATTTATTTCATTGTTTTACATCAGCACGTGTAAAAATAATTAAAATCATAGTAAAACAGAAGTTACGTAGTCAAACATGAACTGAAGACAATAACAGGAAGTTTCATTCTATCATCACTATGTGCGTATGTACTCGTCTAAACCAGGGTTTATCGGTTATCGTATTTCATACACAAAAATAAACACATCAAATCTGACTATTACAATAATCTGATTAATACATTATTGGATTTTTATGGCAATGAGTCTGTTTCCATGACCATAAAAGTCTGATAACTGGGAATAATCAGATAATTGTAACAATCAGATCAGATGCATTATATACACTTATGAAATGCGATAATCAGTAAACCCTGGTTTAGACGCTCCAGTCCATTATTGGATTATCTTTTGGAGTTCGTGTGTACATAGCGATGATAGAATCAAACTTCCTGTCGTTGTCTTCAGTTCACATTTGACTTCATAACTTCCATTTTCTAGGATTTTAATAGTTTTTCCACATGTTCAGATGGAACAGAACTAAATAAATCAGTATTGGGGACAAATCCAGGTGTGTTAATCTGATTTATTATAATCAGATTACACTGTTTACATGATCACTAATAATTTGATAACTGCAGAAATCAGATAATGATCAGAGTATCATCACACAAATTCTATAACACAACAAAAATCCAAAGAGTGAGGATCACTAAACTGATTTAATGGTTGTTGAGCAGAAACAGGACGTGATAATTCTACTACTGACACATAGAAGGCTGAAGCTTTTATGACCAAGGCCTGTTCAGACATGCAGCTGAAGCATGTGTTTCCTCCTCACCTTGTACGGTTCTTCACCCAGTCTGACGGTTCGAGCCTCTTTCAGCCACGTGTCTCTGGAGTGGAGGGTGTGGACGCAGTCCCTGAAGACAAGACAGGCTTTCAGTGAAGGATTTAGGGTCAGATTAACAGAAACAATATGAACATTTATGGACACAGACAGTTTATTTCAGTAATGACTGGTCTAAGAAGAAAACAGCACAGAGTAAGAACGAATATAAAACTGGTGAGGTTTAAGATTTAATAACACAGGTTTCAGGAAAGAAACAGGAACACAGACTGAAGAACAGGAAGAAGGAGAGGGAGGAGGAGGAGATGAAGAAGAAAAAGAGGAGGAGGAGAAGAAGAAGGAGGAGAAGATGGAGGAAGGAGGGGGGAGCAGAAGAAGAAAAAGAGGAGGAGGAGAAGAAGAAGGAGAAGATGGAGGAAGAGGGGGAGCAGAAGAAGAAAAGAGGAGGAGGAGAAGAAGAAGGAGGAGAAGATGGAGGAGGAGGAGGGGGAGCAGAAGAAGAAAAAGAGGAGGAGGAGAAAAAGAAGGAGAAGATGGAGGAAGATGGGAGGAAGAGGGGGAGCAGAAGAAGAAAAAGAGGAGGAGGAGGAAAAGAAGAAGAATAAGAAGGAGAAGAAGGATGATGAGACAAAGGAGAAGGAGGAGGAGGAGGAGAAGAGGGAGAAGAAGAAATAATAATTGCTTGAACACCGTCTCAGCCCCTGAATATGTCGGTAACAGCTGGTTGTCAACGGTAACGTCTGCTTTAATTCCTGAAAGCTCTAATCAGGACATCCCAGACCCGGTCCTGGGTCCGGTTCAGAACCGTGGACCGTCCCTGTGCTTGGGTTCTGACCTGGAGTACACGGGTTCTCCTCTGCAGTATCCCAGCACGGCGGCAGACGGAGGGTAGACGGCCTCGTACTTCAGCAGGTGACGCTTCAGAGCGTACAGAGGATGGTTCTTATACTCAGAGATGGAGACTGGGAGAGGTCTGTTCAACAGCCTGGACTGGAGCTGGAGGACACAGAGACGGACGGAGAAGGATGGAGACAGACGAGGATGCATGGAGACAGACAGAGACGGACGGAGAAGGATGGAGACAGACGAGGACGCATGGAGACAGACAGAGACGGACGGAGACAGACGGAGACAGACGAGGACGCATGGAGACAGACAGAGACGGACGGAGAAGGATGGAGACAGACAAGGACGCATGGAGACAGAGACGGACGGAGAAGGATGGAGACAGACGAGGATGCATGGAGACAGACAGAGAAGGATGGAGACAGACAGAATCAGTTATGAAGAGGTTTAATATCTGGTGTTTTAAATCTGTTTTCATCTGCACAAGGACCAGTAGTGGACCAATACTGGACCAGTATTGGACCAGTATCGGACCAGTATTGGACCAGTGGATGGTAGTTACCTCCGCCAAGGAGGTTCTGTTTTTGCCGGCGTTGGTTTGTCTGTTTGTCTGTCTGTGTGCAAGATAAGTCAAAAAGTTCTGGATGGATTTGGATGAAAATTTCAGGAAATGTTGATACTGGCACAAGGAACAAATGATTACATTTTGATGGTGATCGGTGGTGGGGGGGCACTGATGTGCCTTGGGGGAGGTCTGCGCTCTCCGAGTGCTTGTAGTTTGTAGATAAATCTGGAGAATCCCATCTATTCTCTCTGATATTAACGATTATTGTTCATAAAGATTAAATCCTGAAAATTATTGAACATTTTGTATTTTTTGAGCTGATGTGGTTTAGGAGATTTAAGCAGAAAAAAGAAAATCCTGTCCCGTGTTTTTTTCATTTTTAACCTGTCTTCACTAATATTTTTTTCCTCATCTTCTCTTTTTTAATCTCTTTGTCTTTTATAAATATATTTTACCTGTCTTCTCTGATTTCTTATGCCTTTGTCTTTTTTTTTTTTTTACCTGTCTTTTTTTTACCTCTTCATCTCCTTTTTTCTTATCTCTTTGTCTTTTGTCTTGCCTATTTGTCTTCTCTTTTTTCTTTTTTGTACCTCATTATCTCCTTTTTTTCTTACCTCTTTATCTTCTCTTTTTTACCTCTTTATTCTCTTCTTTTTTCTTACCTCTTTATCTCCTCTTTTTTAACCTCTTTATCTACTCTTTTTTCTTACCTCTATCTTTTTTTACCTCTTTATTCTCCTCTTTTTTCTTACCTCTCCTCTTTTTTACCTCTTTATTCTCTTCTTTTTTCTTACCTCTTTATCCCCTTTTTTTAACCTCTTTATCTCCTCTTTTTTCTTACCTCTATCTTTTTCTGACCTCTTTATCCCCTCTTTTTCTTACCTCTTCATCTCCTCTTTTTTCTTACCTCTTTCTTCTCCCTTTTTTTTCTTACCTCTTCGTCTCCTCTTTTTTCTTACCTCTTTCTTCTCCCTTTTTCTTTTTTTACCTCTTCATCACCTCTTTTTTCATACCTCTTTCTCCTCCCGTCTGTCCCGTTCGTCTTCCGGCCTCTGCAGCGTCTCCAGCGTCTCCTCCCACCACTCCTCGTCCACCCGTCTCTTCCTGGACGTGGTCATCCAGGTGGGGTCGTACTTCCGTCCCAGGTCTTTGACGAACCCGTCCTCGTCCACCGACACCACGTACGTCAGCGGCTGCGTTGCATTCTGGGAGCAGAGCTGAGGTACCCCCACGCCGTGGTCCACGTCCACGCAGACCCAGGTCGAGGTCTTGTCCAGGTAGACCTCCAGCCACTGGTCCGTTCCAGGTCCAGACCTCCCCTTCCTCCTCCTCTTCGCTCCGTTGGTCGTCGTTGCTTCGTCTTCGTCGTCTTCTTCCTCGTCTTTCGTTTGTCTCTTTCCTCCGCCGCTCCGTCTCTTACTCTTCCCTTTCGCCTTCTTCCCCTTTGTAGATTCCACCTCTTCCTCCTCTTCCTCACTGCTCGCCTTGAACTCCTCTTCCTCACTGCCCTCGTCCTCCTCCCCTTCACTGTCACTCTCCTCTTTGTAACTGACCTTGGAGGCGACGCTTCTCCGTTTCAGGTTCTTCGTCCTCCTCCCTCCTGCTGTCTTCTCCTCCTCCTCCTCCTCCTCTTTGACTCCTTTCTTCTTGGCCTTCTTCCCTCCTCGGCCTCCGGGGTTTTTCGCTCCTGGAGCCGGTCTCTTGGATCCAGGAGAGGCCTTCTGCTGAGGCGGGTCGGTCTCAGATGGATCCTGGACTTTGAGGTTCTTTATTTGAGCATCGGATGAAATTTTAGCGCCTTTACCCTGGAGACAGAACGGAATGATGTTGACAATAAAAAAAGAAAAGTCACACCAAGATAAAACCTCTGAGCAAAATGACAAAAAAGACCTAAAACTAAATGAAAATAGATAATAATAAAATAATAATAATAAAAAGATGGAAATGATGTAACAAAAAGAGAAAACTGACATAAAAGTTGCAAAAAGATATAAGATGCAAAAAAATGAAAATACAGTTAAAGAAGCAAAACAACAAGAACAACCCAACAGAAAAGATAAAAATGACAAAAAAAAAAAACAATAAATAGTTCCAGTGTCCCTGTACGTCAGCATCTGTTCTATGTGAATCAGTCCCAGTTGAATGTGTGAGGTTGTCAGTTCTGTTCTATGTTCCAGTCCTGTGGTCTGGATGCACATCAATCTAACTATAGAAGTGGGCGGGACTTTCACTGGAGGAGAACTGAACTCATCCAATCACAGTCCACATATGATTTCTATCAGTGACCAATAGGAACTAGACTGATATCTGGAACCATTTACATTATAAACCATCAACATATGGACCAGTAGAAGGAAAAGAACATTTAGAATATTTCAAAAGTTCATCCAAACTTTAAAGAAACTCAAAACTGTGATCAAACTTTGTCCCAAGGAAGATACAAATAAAATCTGAAATGAATCTAACCAGCATTTTCATCGGAGAAGATATTTGAAGATATTGCTAATGAAGATGCCAAACACAACACTTTCATAATACTTCATCTATCGACCAGTGAGATAATGAAAAAAACAAAACAGTTGCAAAAAGACAGAAGTGACGTAAATGACTCAATAAGACAAACTTCAAAACCACTAAAACACCATTCAAATGTCCCCTACGACGAACAGACCCAGACTGGGATGGACGTCCCACTGACCTTGGCTGGTGGAGGTTTGAGAGGAATCGGCTGCAGAGACAGAACCAGGCGACAGAAGAGCTGCAGAGACCTCAGGAACAACAGGAAGAGCTGAACCAAAACAAACAAACAAACAAACAAACATCAGCTGAGACAGAAGAGCTGCAGAGACCTCAGGAACAACAGGAAGAGCTGAACCAAAACAAACAAACAAACAAACAAACATCAGCTGAGACAGAAGAGCTGCAGAGACCTCAGGAACAACAGGAAGAGCTGAACCAAAACAAACAAACAAACAAACAAACATCAGCTGAGACAGACGAGCTGCAGAGACCTCAGGAACAACAGGAAGAGCTGAACCAAAACAAACAAACAAACAAACAAACAAACATCAGCTGAGACAGAAGAGCTGCAGAGACCTCAGGAACAACAGGAAGAGCTGAACCAAAACAAACAAACAAACAAACAAACATCAGCTGAGACAGAAGAGCCTTTGCCTTGATGCCTTCAAGTTGGTTACTATGCTCCTCAGAGGAGAACCAACAGATATTCAAAATCTTTTATTCCTTCAGCTATCACACTTTTAAACTCTGACAGAAGCCATTTTAGTCATTTTATATGACTTTTTTTTCTTTTTTTAAATATTGGCGGAACCATTAGGGTCTTTTAGTCTTTTAGTCTACATTGGTATTTATTGATTATTTATTGTTGATTATTTAAATGCATTTATTCGTAGTTGCTTTCAATAGTCCTGTATTTGTGCACTGACTTATTTATGTTTGTCACATTGCACTTTGGATGTGGGCTGATGTCTGTGGTAAGCTGCAAATGAATTGCCCGTATGGGATAAATAAAGTTTTCTGAATCTGAAACAGAAGAGCTGCAGAGACCTCAGGACCAACAGGAAGAGCTGAACCAAAAACAAACAAACAAATATCAGCTGAAACAGAAGAGCTACAGAGACCAACAGGAAGAGCTGAACCAAAAACAAACAAACAAACAAACATCAGCTGAGATGTCAGTTAAAGAAATTTCAGATTTTTCAGGGTATTCACACTTTTTTGTGAAAGGACAGTTTGTAAATGGAAGAGAAACAACAGCACTTTTTACCAATACTCTGTCGGTTATTAAATGTTGTGTGTATTTGCAGATCCACTGTGATCTGTTCGTTAGAATGAACGTGTGTAAATGATAAACTGAGGCAGAATATTGTTAAGACTCCACTAAAACTGCTCACAGTTCTTCATATTATTCACCTTTTTAAAAGACAGTTTGTAGACATCAACATTTTCTTGATATAATTTTATTTTTTTCACTCTCAAACATGGTGAAAAAGTTGGAGTTGATGTTTTTTTTTTTTTTTTTTTAAATATAGATTATTAAATTATTCTTTTACTGGTCTGACCCACTTTAGATCATATCGTGCTAAATGTGGCCCCTGAACTAAACTGAGTGTGACAGGCCTGGTCTAAAGTGTAGGAGGAGGCTCGTACGTGGGTCATCTCCTGGTGGGTTCTGGCCGACAGACTGGCCAGGCGACGCTCCAGCAGAGCCCGGGGGTCCGGACGATCCTCACAGGGAAGGTCAGGGTTCAGGGTGAAGGTGACTCTGAACCTGGAAAGACAACAGACGGGTCACACAGGGGTTTGAACGCAACAATCTGCATCACAACACACACACACACACACACACACACACACAAACACACACAAACACTCACACACACACACACACACACACACACTCACACACAGTTACAGAAAACAGACTTTATTTATCAGTCAGATTTACATCAAAATGAAAGTTCAATGCAGTGGCTGAGGAGGAAGAAGGAATAAAAACACACACTATATATACAACATAAAATAAATATGTATATAAAATCTGTGTATAAAGTAATAAAAACTATGATTCAGTAATAAAAACAAAATATATAAGAGTAAAGAAAATGACCAAAAAACAAAGTCCGATCAGATTAAAACCTAAAACATGAAGTGAATGTGGTAAATGATGCTAAAAACCACACATTTTATCTACATTCAAGTGTTGAGAGAAGATTGACAGACGCAGCAAAAGTAACTAAGGGGTGGGGCTTAGTGAATATTTGCACATTTATTACCCCGCCCCTCGAGGGAGTCAACGGCTATTGTTTTTGGTTGGGTTTGTTTGTTTGTTTGTTAACACTTAAAAGCAGCAAAACTATTGGCTGAATTCATTCCAGGTTTGGTTTATAGATTACCAGAGACCCAGAATAGATTTCATTATATTCTGGGAAAAGCAGGTCAAAGTTAAAACATTTTTATGAATTTTTAAAATCTTTTTTTTTCTCCCATTTACTTATAATGGGCGAAATTTCAAATGTCTATAAAAAACATCAATTTTGTTTCAATTTACTTCAAACTTGACATATATATAGAGGTGAGTGATATGACATCAGCACACACACAGACATGATGACATCATCCACGACAAAATAAGATACAATATGTGTGAGGGGCGGGGTTTATTGTGCCTGGAACCACTTATTATTATTATTATTATTATTTACATACTTCTATAACTTCTTACATATCATTGTTAGGCTACTATTACTATTATTACTCTATTATAATATTGTTAACTATATGTAAATTTCAATATTGTAACATAATTACTTATTTATATAATTACTTCTTTATTGATTATGATTATTATGTACATACTTCTATAACTTATTACTTATATATTGTTGTTAGACTACAATTACTATTATTACTCTATTATAAATATTATTATCTATATGCATATTTTAATATTGTAACATAATTACTTATTTATTGATTATGATTTATTATTATCATTATTACTAATTTATTATTTATTTCTAATAGTTCTTTCTATTGTCCAACTGCCTGTTTTTTCACTACTGTTACTATAGTTATTGTTTTTACTATTTTCTTTCTTTTGTCTTGTAATATTTCTTATGTATCTAATCTAATCTAATCTAATCTAATCTAATGTAATCTAATCTAATCTAATCTAATCTTTTTTTTCCTCCAACCTTTGTTTATTTAGAGTTTTGCAGAAATTGGACAATACAAACACTCTATCATATCCTCCTGAGACCCAGAAAAGTACAAGTTTTGGCTATTTTATATTGAATAATTGCCTTATTTGAAACAGCACAATGCAACAGTGTTTTCAGATGCATTTTTAAATCTTTTTTATGGAATGTCCTCTGCAGTGGACTGCGTTGTTTTTGTTTCGTTTTTTTCTTTCTTTTTTTTTTTCTCAATAAAGCTGTGAAACTCTTGTCCCCTACAGAGGACAAAAATGCATTGCTGGGTCTCAGGAGGGTATGTGACAAAACAACTGAAAATGAATTGTTGCACAATTTTCTTGTTTTTTTTTTTTACACATATACAAAAACAAAACAAACAAACCCAAGAACAACTACATCAGTCTTCTCCACTAACATAAAAATAAGGCTTGAAAGGTTTACATTTAGAATACCGATGCGTTATGTGTTACATGAAGTAAACTGCTGGACAGAAAAACAAAGAAGAGGACCAGGCGGAAAAATGAGTATAAAGGTCCATCTGGAACAAGAGGGAAATAAGTTTTTTTGATGAGTTGAAACAGAGGATTCCAGATTTGTGACAATTTATCAGCAGGGGCATAAAGTGTCCTTCGAATTTTTTTCCAATTTGAGGAAATACAGGACGCCTGTTTTTTCACTAGTGTTTCTATACTTACTGTTTTTACTATTTTCTTTCCTTTTGTCTTGAAATATTTCTCATATGTGTATTTAATCTAATCTAATTTAATCTAATCTAAATAATTTGCTAGTGAAAATAGAAGAACAGTGTTTTTTGGAATGAAAATAATGCAAAATTCAGCCTTAAATCATCAAATATAAATGTTAGTTTTCTGACACAGTTTGGGACACTGTTGTGTTTATGACTATTATCCTTTACTTGTAAATTCCAGCTTCATATTTAGTTTGACTCACCACTTGAGGAGTCCGCTGAGGTAGTTCTGGTCGATCCGGTCTTTGGCGACGGTGCTGAAGTGCGGTGGCAGCAGAGACAGAGCGACAGCCAACAGGTCCGGTTCGCAGCACAGGCGGTTCCGGAACCTCCCATTAGCTATCAGGCACAGCAGGTGGACCTGGGGGACCAATCAGAGGCTTCAACCACACAGAACCTGCAGACACTGACCGGATGAATGGGTCGGACCGGGTCGGACCGGGTCAGACCGGGTCAAACTGGGTGAGACTGGGTCTCACCTTGTGTGTGTCGACGAGCAGGTCCTTCTTATAGCGGTTCATCATCCGTCGAAGGTAGTTCTCGAACTCCGCCTGCCTCTTCCGCCTGTCGATCAGAGACGATTATTAGAGAAAACACTAAATAAGTCGGTGTTTTCTGGAATGCAGTTAGAAAGAACATATAAATTCTAAAAACAAATAAACAGATTTTTTTGATGTATTGACCATAAAGATGAGATGATCTGTGTGTGAGGAGGAAGAAGATGAGTAGGAAGAGGAGGAAGAGGAAGAAGAAAAAGAGGAGGAGGAAGAAGAGGAGGAAGAGAAAGAGGAGGAAGAAGAAAAAGAGGAAGAAGAAGAGGAGGAAGAGAAAGAGAAATAGGAGGAAGAATAGGAGGAGGAAGAGGAAGAAGAAAAAGAGGAAGAAGAAGAGGAGGAAGAAGAAAAAGAGGAGGAGGAAGATGAAGAAAAAGAAGAAGAAAGAGGAGGAGTAGTGTTCTTCTCTGTTGCTGACTCTCCTTCCTCTGTTCATTAGGTCTGTCTGGTATACGCTGTACAGACTCCTACTGTGGTTCTACTGTATTTTTAAATTTTTTTTTTTTTTTACCCGTAAACCGTCGGGTTCTTACCGTTTTCTAACCTCCGGGGTCTCGATCTCGATCTGGACCGGCTGAGACGGCAGAACTGGTTCCGATGGTTCCACTGGACCCAGAGGTTCGGCCAGTTCTGATCCAAACAACAGCTTTGCATCAGTCACATGTTGGTCCTGATAAACCAGGGGTGTCAAACACAAGGTCCATGGGCCCACTCCGGCCCCCCACAGGGTCCAACCAGGTCCAACCGGGCCCAGTGGGTGAATTTACAGAGAACAAACATTAAACTGAAGATATTTACAGTCAAGGACGTTGAACTGATCTGAGTTCAGGTTCCACATGTCCACTTAAATACTGCCATAATAACATACAAATTATTCATCCATTCATCTGCTGAACCACCTTAACCTTTTGAGGGTCACAGGGGCGGAGCCTATCCCGGTTACCAATGGGTGAAGGCGGGGTTTACCCTGGACGTGTCTCCAGTTCATCACAGGACGACCAATGAACCAATCACACACCTGCAGGTGATTTAGATGAATTCACCTGCAGTGTTAGTGCATGTGTTTGGACGGTGGGAGGAACCTGGACAGATATTTTGTTCCTTTTTATTCATATTTGTTCATATTTGTTCTTTTTTTAGGGGACGTTTTGTCCATTTTTCACATTATTTATAGGTTAATCTGTTATTATTTTACTGGTCTGATCATATTGGTCTGAATGTGGAACCTGAACCCTGTGACAAACAAACACATCAGGACCATCAGGACCATCTGGACCAGGTTCAGTCTCTCACCTTCCACCTCCTCCCAGTCGTCCTCATCTTCCTCACTGTCCTCCTCCTCTTCCTCCTCCTTCTTCTTCACTGGTGCCTGAGCTGCTGTCGTCACCTCACTGAAGTCGCCGTCATCAGACTCCGCCCCCTTTTCCTCCTCCTCCTCCTTCACTGGATGGAAGTATTTACTGGTCGACCCGTGAGATGAACGAGGCCTGGGTTTGACTTTTCTCTCAATGGTTTCATCTTTGTCTGAGACGCCGTTAACAAAGAAACACAGAAAAAACAAAAGCATATTATCTGAAAATCTGAAAACTGAGACTGAATTTGTTTCATGTTTGTCATGTTGTGATCAGACGTAAAAGGAGTCTAACTGTATTTCAGATTAGTGCAAAGGAATTAAGGGTGGGCTTTATTTACTTTACTCAATTAAATAATCAATTTATATCAATTATTCATAATGTCACTGTTAACACACACCTTCACCCACACAACAACAACAATAAAAAGACCAACAACAACAATGACAACAATAACACTAATAATAATAATGACAAAAACAACAACAAAAATACCAACAACAACAATACTAATTATTATTATTTATCATTTATAATTACTTCATTTTAAAAACACTTTTAACACTTTACTTATGGACAAATACATTTTAATCACCTCTTACAAAAATGACTAAATTTAACATTTTGATCAATGAACTAATTGATTATTATTGATCATCTGTGACAGTTTCTGATTGATCCGTTTAAATCCACTGTGGTTTCAGTTCAATTTTTAATGTCAAACCTTTGGCATATTCTTGATTTTTTCATCTTATTCACTGGAAACATGGATCATCTCAGCCCTTGTATGAAACCAGGTCATAATGTTTATACATTTATTATCTGGTCCGGTCTGGGTCTGGACCTGGACCATGTTGGTCAAGACTTCAAAAACACAAATATGTGGATTTGATCATGTTAAATAAGTGTTACTATTGGACTCTTTTAATTTATTTTGCAAAAGCCACTCAAAGTAAACACTGAACCTTAAACTCACAGACACAGGACGGTTCGTCTGGACCTGGACCTCCTGTTGGACCTGGTTTCATCACATTTAACTAAAGAATAAAATTAATAAATATGATTTGACATAAATGATGATATTCTGTCAGTTTTATCAGAGAAGAAGCAACAAGAAAAAAACAACCTGAAAACAAAGGAATCCACCAGACACAACCAGGTCCAGGACCAGATACAGGTCTAGGTCCAGGACCAGATACAAGTCTAGATCTAGCTCCAAGTCTAGATACAGGTGTAGCTCAATATTCAGATCTTCGTTTACATATGGGTCAAATCCTGATCTCCCAGCAGACCCATGTCCAGACCCAGATCCAGATCTGTGTACAGACCCAGGTCCAGGTCCAGGTCCAGGTTCTCTCACCTGCCTCCTTCTTCTTGTTCTTCAACTGGAGCCTTTTCTTGGTCTTGGTCTCGGTCCTGGTTTCGGACTCGGTTCCGGACTCCTTCCTTTTCGCCATGCCTTAAATCCAGCTCGTTCCGCGGATCCGGGTCGGTCTGAACTCGGTCCTGGGTCTCAGCAGGTCTGCACGAACCCCACAGTGAGTGAAAACAGCGGAGAACCTGAAGTTACTTAACATCCATGAACCCGCTTTCATAACCGGATGTTTTTGAGTGACGGGCGAATCTGTGTCGTCACATCCGGCGCGTGAATCTGACGTCATATGCAGTACTTTTCATGTCTTCTTTGCGCCTTAAATCCAAACCAAACAGAAGGTTCACCTTTTTCCAGGTGTTTTCAGTATTTTTAGTTTTAAATCATGGTTTTACTCGGACTTTTCTATTAACTGGAGAAGCAGAGCCTTGATGCAGTACCAGGTTTAGACACTGAGGGGCGCTGTTGTGTCTTTTTTCACGGACCTGAAACAGGTGAGTGAATAAACACATTCACAGATGAGGAGTGAAATTTAATGAACAGCTGATTCATGTGGGATTTTTTATGTGGTTTTATTTTTATGTTTTGTCAGCTTGTTAATTTCGTTGATGTTTTTCTTTTTTATTGCTGTTATTTGTCATTTCTGTTCAGTTTCTCTGTTATCTTCATTTAACAGAGAAAGTTTCCATTTCTGGGTTATTTAGTTTATTTTGTCCTTTTTTCCCCATTTTGCTGATTATTTTGGTGTTTTTTTAAAATGTTTTTGTTGTTCATTCATTCATTCATTTTCTGATCCCGCTTTATCCTCACTAGGGTCACGGGGGTCTCTTGGAGCCTATCCCAGCTACATAGGGAAGGCGGTGTTCACCCTGGACATGTGACCAGTTCATCACAGACTGAACATACAGAGACAAACAACCACCCTCACATTCACACCTATGGACAATTTAGATTAACCCATTAACCAATCAGAGCATGTGTTTGGATGGTGGGAGGAGCCAGAGTACCTGGAGAGAACCCACACAGACATGGAGAACATGTAAACTCCACACACAAAGGTCCCACCCCCATGGACTGGTGTTGGACTCGAACCCAGGACCTTCTGTCTGTGAGGCACCAGTGCACCACTGTGTCACCTGTTTTTGTTTTTCATTTTGTTATTTTAGAATTCTTTTTCCTGTTGTCTTTCTTCTGGTGAATGTGGCACTTGTACTGTTTTATTTAATTATCTTATAATTGTATTTATTGATACATTTATTCTATTTATTTAGTTTGTTTTGGCTCTTGTCCTTATTTTTTATGCATTTATATTTATATGTATTTATTTAATGTGTGCATTATTTTTCTTATTTTCTTCAAATTTATTTAATTATTGTTATTTTCTGATTATTTAAAAAAAATTGTCAATATTCACTTTATGTTCATGTTCTGTTTTTTTTTATTTTTATTTTTTTATTCATGATATTTTTCATTTTTGCCCACTTTCTTCACATTTTCTTCATTAGTTGATCATTTTCCTTTTCTGTTCATCTTATGATTTTATTACTCATATTTTCATTTTCTTTTCATTTTTCATTGTTTTGCTTTATATTTAGTTATTTTTTTTTTATATCTGTTTTGTTCATTTCAGACCAGATTGGTGATTATTTCCCCCCAATTTCTTTCATTAATTCATCTATTTCCTTGATGATTCTCTTCATTTAGTTTATTTTGTTTTTTCATTTTTGTTCATTTTGTTCATGATTTTATTCACTTTGTTCATTTTCTTGATTATTGTCTTCATTTTAGATCATTTGACCTAGAAAAAAAAATGTGTATAACCAATGTTGGTGTTAATCATTGACATATGACAGGATGGAAAAATAAAAAAATAACTATGCAATTATTATTTTGAAATTTTGAAAAAATGTTCTTTGTGTTTTTTATATCAAATAAGATGGTTTGTTTATGTTACAAACATGTCATTTAAAGGGTTAAAATAATGACAGTTATTGAGTATTTCACATTTTTGTTTATGGCTCAAGTTGATGGAATACAAAAAAAAAAAAAAGAAAAACAAACTGAATGAAAAACATTTTGACATTATCATGGTACTGGGCAGATTACACTGACAGACGCTCTTTTAGTGTTGAAGGACGGACCTGTACAGGTTACAGCAGTGGTTCTCAGTCTGGTTTTTGTGTATTTGGAGGATGACCCCCCCCCCCCCCCCCCCAACCCCAACAACAGTGTAACAGTGGTGCAGTTAGAACTTTTATTGAAAGAAACATCAGTGTTTGGGTTTTTATGGGTTAATATACATGTACATACACAAAATATCCAGTTATTCTAGGAAAAACAAAACAAAACAAAACAAAAAACCAGGCATCATTAACCCTTTGTAGTTCACTCATAGAAATACTCTGAAATTCTAGATTTTAACCTAAGTGTGTTATTGGAGGACAGAACAAGACTTTAGTACTTTTGTGATATTAAAAAAATTATGTAGAACATCAAGGTCAGTGAAGTTACTATATTTGGTTCCTTACCCATAAGTGGCAAAAAAATAAAAATCAAATAAATAAATAAATAAATACATAAATAAATGTATATATACACAAGAAAATCTCATGTTAAGTGAAAAGAACCTTCCTTTGGTCCCATTAGACCCCCATGCGTGCTGGTCCAGACCCCTGTCCACATCCACATGAGCCCTTTGAACATCATTCCTTACATTAGTTCCATTACTTCATGGAACCGAACAAAGCAGGTGGACCTGACAGACCCTGGAGACCACACTGGACCTGACAGACCCTGGAGACCACACTGGACCTGACAGACCCTGGAGACCACACTGGACCTGACAGACCCTGGAGACCACACTGGACCTGACAGACCCTGGGGACCAAACTGGACCTGACAGACCCTGGAGACCACACTGGACCTGACAGACCCTGGGGACCACACTGGACCTGACAGACCCTGGGGACCACACTGGACCTGACAGACCCTGGGGACCACACTGGACCTTACAGACCCTGGGGACCACACTGGACCTGACAGACCCTGGAGACCACACTGGACCTTACAGACCCTGGGGACCACACTGGACCTGACAGACCCTGGAGACCACACTGGACCTGACAGACCCTGGGGACCACACTGGACCTGACAGACCCTGGAGACCACACTGGACCTTACAGACCCTGGAGACCACACTGGACCTGACAGACCCTGGGGACCACACTGGACCTGACAGACCCTGGAGACCACACTGGACTTGACAGACCCTGGAGACCACACTGGACCTGACAGACCCTGGGGACCACACTGGACCTGACAGACCCTGGGGACCACACTGGACCTGACAGACCCTGGAGACCACACTGGACCTGACAGACCCTGGAGACCACACTGGACCTCAGACCAGGGACTCACTGTTCTCACTGGAACTGTCACTGTCACTGACCTGTATGTGGAAATGACCAAAACTGGTCACTTGGCTGATAAAGGGTTAAAATACTGGAAGACAGTTCTGTGTGAACGTCCACATGTCTGTTCTGATCCACATTAGATCACATGGGTCTGAACGTGGAACCTGAACGAATGTAAGTTTGAAAGCCCTGCTTAAAAATAAGACTTTTTTCAGCTGTTAAGTGTTTAATCGTATCCATGAACCTGCTGATGTCTTATGTCATAATGTTTCGTATTATAATGTCCAGTGTTCTAAGATTAAAGTCAGAATTCTGACTTTTTTCTCAGAATAATAATAAAAATATACATATTGGGCATATATTGTACCTTAATTTTTTTTTTCCAGTGGCCCTAATCCTCTGTTTATTGATTTAGGAATTTCCCCAAATCTGTTTAAATTGGAAAATGTTGCATCTGGTGTCAAATATGGATATGCGATTAAAATACGATTGATTCATTTTTATTAAATTTTTTTTACATTTATTTATTTATTTATTTATTTAGAACATGCAAAAAAACTAAATAAAACAAATCAAAGCAAAATAAGACAAAAACAAAATAATATTTAAATGAACAGAATCTATCTTCAAGTTCATGCAAGTCTGAATTTTGCAAGAAAAGGAGTAAGAAGAAGTCTAAACTTATTCAATCCAACCCCTCAGTGCTTTTACACCTTTATCATTAACTTAATACAAGAATCAAACAATAGATTTTTCCTAATTTTAGCATCGAAGCACAACTACTCCATAATGCAGTAACTGAATTCTACACAACAGTATGTTCATGTCAGTTCAGCCGCACAAACAGACTCAACAATTCCACAGTTTTCTTCAGTAATTCCAGCAGATTTATTAATTCAACATCATCCATAAACAAACAGGCCTCATTGTCATTACTAAATACTGTGCCTCTCAAGAATCAATTCTTTACATCTTTTTTTAAACTGAATTATGTTTAATGTTTGTTTTATTTATGCACACAGTTTGTTCCACAGTTTTCCTCCACAGATGGTGATACAGAAACTTTTTAACGTAGTGTGTACTTTATGAATCTGTAAATTAAACTTTCCCTGTAAATCATAACCTCCTTCTTTCACTAAACATTTCTTGAATATTACCCGGCAGTCAGTTATTCTGTGCTTTATACATTATTTGAATAGTTTTGAACTCCACAAGGTCGACGAGTTTTCAAGTTTTAGATTGGAAAATAGTGGATTTGTGTGTTCACCAAAACCAAGGTCACTAATTAATTAGATACATTTTTTTACATTGAGTCCCAACACTAATATTAACATAATGTGAGGTTTACTTTGAACTGCATCTAGAAAGCTGATGTTTCAGAACCTGCACTGTTTCACTTTTACTACTGAACAGACTCAGCTCTTCTACTTCCACCACAGTGTGTTTATAGTTTTACATTAAAATTTCTGCTAGAGCTGAAATATTTGACCAGATATTTGTTTTATTGTCTGAATACAAACTGTATCTGACTGTTTTTCTGTTGCAGATCTATTTACTGCTTTGCCTCAACTGAATTAATCGAGTCTGTCTGAATCTGTTTCCTCTGATATTTGTGAATAAAATATTAAAGAGGTTCTGGTTCTGGGTCCAGGTCCGGTTCTGCTGCTGCTCCGGGCGCCGTGCATGGCTTCCATCCCTATATGAACCATCACACCAGTCAGATAGGAATAAAAAGCCATAAACAGCACCAGGAAACCAGAGGACACACACCGGCTTTAGTTTAGTTTGGACCCAACACACACCGACAGAACACAGGCTCAAAAAACAACCCAGGATTTACAAAAGAAGAAAAAAGAGAGTTAAACCTGTTCATTTTTCTGATGAAAAAAGAGGAAAAACAACCTTAAGTTCAAAAGCCAAAACTGACAAAACAAATAGATGATGTTCAAAGAAAACCCTGTGTTTCAAGGTTATTTTAGCAAAGAAAACGAATGAAAAAATTAAGCATTTTGAAAAAAAAAAAAAAAAAAAAAAAAAAAAAATGAAGCTTTTCAAAAAAATACAGTTATATTCAGAATATATATTCAGAATAATAATAATAATAATAATAATAATAATAATAATAATAATAATAATAATAATAAAGAGATACTTGCGCACCTACAATGTAATATGTAAATATTTAAATCTAAATTTATTTAAATATTTACATAAATACCAGATTTCTTTTTTCTCTTTATATTTTATTTGTCACTAGTTTTTGTTTGTTTGTTTGTTGTTGTTTTGTTTTTTACCTGTCTTTTCTGTGCACTTGTTTATTGTTGCTATTAAACTGTCAAATTTCCTCACAATGGAATAAACAGTCTTATTGTTGTTGTTTTTTTTTAAATTAAATATAATTTTTGTATTTTTAAAAGTAATTTTATTGTATTTGTTACAATGACAAAGATATTCTCTTCTCTTCTCTTCTCTTCTCTTCTCTTCTCTTCTCTTCTCTTCTCTTCTCTTCTCTTCTCTTCTCTTCTCTTCTCTTCTCTTCTCTTCTCTTCTCTTCTATTCTAGTTGAAGGCTTACACCAGCAGAGGGCAGCACATCCCTTATTTTCCACCTAACATCTGCATCATGGACTAAAAGTCAGCAGAAATAAAACCATTACATTGACTTTAAATAATTAGAAAAGCATCCCATACATGCAGAAAAAAACCCTCAAACTTCCACTGAAACGAATAAAAACTGGATTCAATTACAAATGAACTGAACTGATGATGAAACGGAAACAAAAGCATAAAAAACTCAACATCAGTGGATGTGAAACAGAACCAGGAGCACAGACCACAGCACCATCTAGTGTTCAGTACCAGGTCCAGGTCCAGGTCCTGGTTCTGGTTCTGGTTCTGGAATGATTATCAGGTCATTTTGCCTAAACCTGCTCAGGTTGTGGCCCCTGTCTCAGCTGTTCTCCTCCTTTTCTGACTTCATCCAACAGTTCGAACTCAGAACAAACATGTTTTTCAGATTCGTTTCATATTCGGCTCCTTTTTCTGTTTTTTTCAATCACAGCACACGATTATAACACAGTTTCAGTCACTTTCAAGCTTATAAATAACCCTCCCTGTCGTCCGTAGACCTGATGGATCCTCCTAACCCAGGGGTGTCAAACATGCGGCCTGAGGCCCAAATCCGGCCACCAGAGGGTCCAGTCCGGCCCCATAAAAAAACTCCAGTCAGTTTAGTTCAGGTTCCACATTCAGACCACTTCAGCGTCCAGTGGGTCGGACCAGGAAAATACAATTATTACAAGTGGTTCCTGGTACAACAAGCCCCGCCCCTTGCACATATTTCACCCATTATAAGTAAATGGGAAGATTTCAAAATTATTAAAAAAAAAAAAAAAATTGAACTTTGACCTAATTTTCCCAAAATGTAATCACATCTATTCTGGGTCACTGGTAATCTATAAACCCGATTAGGTATGAATTCAACCAATAGTTTTGGTGTTAAAGTGTAAACAAACAAACAAACAAACAAACAAACTGAACCAACACCCCTTGCCTTCACTTCTTGGGGGGTGGGGGGGTGGGGGTGGGGGACTATAAATAATGACAACTCCCATTTTTTCTCTTTGCAAATTTTAAACATTTTCATGTAATTTGGCTGTATTTACACTAAAACTATCTTTTCTAAATAAATACATAAATAAATAACCTAAACAAATATGAACCTGAAACGTCTTAAGAAACATAATTCTACCAATATTTTCATGTAATTTGACTGTATTTATACTAAAACAAACTATCATTTATCAAAAAAAAAAAACCTGAACAAATATGAACCTGAAATGTCTTAAGAAATGTAACTGTACCAATATTCTGTTTGTTATTAAATATTTTGTGTATTTGTAGATCCAGTGAATGATAAACTGAAGCAGAATACTGTTAAAATTCGACTTATTTTTATCTTATGAAATTTCAGATTTTTCAGGTTATTCAGTTTTATGTGAAAAGACAGTTTGTAAATGGAAGAGAAAAAACAGCAATTTTATCAATATTAATTTTGTTATTAAATGTTTTGTGTATTTGTAGATCCACTGTGATCTGTACGTTAGAATGAACATGTATGAATATAAACTAAAGGAGAAGATTGTTAAAATTGCACTAAAAGTCCTCTCGGTTGTTCATGTTATTCACATTTTTTAAAGGATAGTTTATAGATGTAAACATTTTCTTGACATAATTTTACTTTCTTCGCTCTAAAACGTAGAAGAAAGTTTGGAGTTGACATTGTTTATATATTATTATGTTATTATTTCACTGTTCTTACCCACTGCAGATCAGATTTGACTGAATGTGGAACCGGAACTAAAAAAAAAAAGACGACTTAGAAAAACAGAATGCAAAGCTGAAAACGTTGAACTTTCATCTAATGTGGTTTTTGGACAAATACATGAACTGAAGCTGCACCTGGATTAGACGAACTGCAGTTTTGTGTCTCCAGGCTGAAAGTGATCAAATATGGACGCTAACTTAGCTTTTCAACCTGTGCGTCAAGCAGAAGTAAGTCATGTCGAATCACTGAAACTGCATCTGTGGTGAAAAAACACCCACTATCAGGAGGTCACGACCTTTTCTGGACTCATCTGCATTTTCCTCCAGGACTGAAATCAGGTTCATACATAAATACGACTCAGTGAAAACACAAAACACCACCTTCAACCGACAGATGTAGACAAAATCATATAAAAAGGCGCAAAGACGGTACAGCAGCACATCCATGTCTATCAGCGACGTCCATTTGAGCTGGAATTCAGTCGACAAACGTAGAATTCACACGCATCAGCGGCTTTAAGGACTGTTTACTGAGGCTGGAAGTGTCCAAATATGAAGGAAAATGTTGAAGGAAGTTGGAAATGCATGTAAATATAAAAGCAAGGCTCATTTTTTGCTCTTACTTAGTTATTTTGGACCTGAATGAACTAGAACTTTGATCTAATTTAGTTTATTTCTACAAATATATGCATTTAATATAAAGATTCAGGACAGACTGAGGCTGAAAATGTCTAAATATGAGGGAAAATGTTGAAGGAAGTTGGAAATGGATGTAAATATAAAAGCGAGGCTCTTTTTTTTCTTTTTTCTTTTTCCTGTTATTTAGTTATTTTGGACCTGAATGAACTGAAAGTTTGATCTAATGTAGTTTATTTCTACAAATATATACATTTAATATAAAGATTCAGGACAGACTGAGGCTGAAAATGTGAGTTTTATCAATTATAACAATCAACAGAACTTGGGTTTACTTGGAGAATACAGTAAAAACTGCTACCACCACTTATATTTTACAATTAGTTTGATTTTGTTGGTGATTATAAGTTAAATTCCACGTTCTCAGGTTAAATAATAAAGTCAAAGCTGCTTAAAAACCCATAAAGACTCAAACATCCACCTTTAACCTAAACCATCTGCTGATCTAAACTGTTTCATGCCTGTAGATCCACTAATTCTATCAGTACATGGAAATAATTGGTGTAAAATACAGTTCTTCATTTTTTCATGGTCATCAGATAAGACCATATTTGGACATTCAGAGGCTCTGTAGTTACCGTGGAAACACCGTCATCTTCTACAACATTCATTCACCAGTAAAACCCATGGGGTTGGATCAGTGACAGTGGATGGACACACTGCACTCACAGAAATAAAATGTTGGAATTTGTTGGATTTAGTTAAAAATGTTTTGTAACTTGTTCCATGAGATATAGTTATTTAAATGGAAAAAGATGTTGCAGATAATTGCAAAAATAACTTACGAATAAATCCAAAGTAATTGTGTCACTAAATCTAAAGTAAGGCGTCGCTTTAACGCTACAACTGAAGAATGACATTTTCTAATCAGCAGTATGAGTTTGGACTGACACAGGTTTTGGTGTAAGTTTAGTGATGGAAGTCCGGTTCTTTTAACCAACTCGATTCTTTCGGTTCATTCGTCTGTTGCGAATCGATTCTGAATCGATGCAGGATGTTTTTTTTAAATTAATGAATAGATTCAGAATTGATTCGCAACAGACGAATGAACCAAAAGAATCGAGTTGGTTAAAAGAACCGGACTTCCATCACTAAACTTACACCAAAACCTGTGTCAGTCCAAACTCATACTGCTGATTAGAAAATGTCATTCTTCAGTTGTAGCGTTAAAGCGACGCCTTACTTTAGATTTAGTGACACATTTACTTTGGATTTAGTAGTAAGTTATTTTTGCAATTATCTGCAACATCTTTTTCCATTTAAATAACTATATCTCATGGAACAAGTTACAAAACATTTTTAACTAAATCCAACAAATTCCAGCATTTTATTTCTTCAGGTGTGTGGTTCTGTTCAGTTAATGACAGACTGGACTGAAAAAGACACTTTATCTTCAGTTTTCTCTATTTTACTCCAATAAACTTTGAATTTACTCTAAGTTTTTATGGACGTCTATATGATCAGTGAATTAAATATAGGGAAAAATACATGATTTACACGGGGAAAAAATGCAAAATGCAGAGAATAATATGATAATAACTGGTGAAAAATCACTTAAGAAAAGTGAAATGAAGTGAAACATTCATTTGGGAACTGAAATAAAAGCAGCTCTGGGTCTTTATGGGTTAATTTTTGTTGATTAATCTGCTTTTTTCGACTCAAAACTATCATTATTAGATTATACACCAGACTCCAGTTTGTAGATTTGCATAAAAATCTGTCTTTTCTGCAGCTGTGGAGACATCTGTACATGAGTCACTCAATAATCAGACTTTTTAAATGTTGTTGCGTTTGCAGGAGCCACATTCTGCGCGTGAATCCACATTTACGCACCTTATTTCCTACCACTTTGAGTGAAAAACCAACTTCCCTGGATGTTTTTTTTTTTTTTTTTCCTGTGAATCCTCCTCATTCTGACACATTTCCGTGAACATTCCTGAAACAAACTGACTGCGCTGGATTAAAAACAGAAAACCCATCTGAGAGCAGATACAGGCTGGAGGACGCGCACATTTCTGCAGGAGTTGGAGGTTTAGGATGATGCACTTCTGCATTCAGAAGCTCCAGGAGAGAGAGAGAGAGAGAGAGAGAGAGAGAGAGAGAGAGAGAGAGAGAGAGAGAGAGAGAGAGAGAGAGAAATTTGGCAAAAAGTGAGAGTATTAAAATGAGAATGAAGCCTGTAACTCCAGACCAGTCTGTTTTCTTACTGTTTCTACGGCTGTAAAAGCCTGAGCCGGCTCCTGACGCGCCTTAAGAGGCTTCACAACTTCAAGGAGCGGATATGAAATAAATCCAATTACGGAGCTGTCAATCAGGCCGCTAATTAGTGCGACTCCAGCCGACTAAGTGGCATCAAAGCTGGAAACTCAAAATAGAGGCGACGAGAGACGCACAGAGAAAAAAAAAAAATCACGCACAACAGGAGATTCGGCGCCGAAACAGAACCGAAAAAAAAAAAGAATAAAAAAAAAAAATATATATATATATATATTTAAAAAAATTATAATAATAAAAATAATAATAATAACAACCGTCAGCCTCGTGCAGCCTCTACACACAGACTGCATGAAGAAAAAGAAGAGGATGATTAAGAAGAAGAGCATCCATCCAGTCTGGTCTAGTCTGGTCTGGTCTGGTCCATCCGAGCCGTGCCGTTCCATTCCGTTCCGTTCCGGGACAGACTCCCACGCCTCTGCGTCCGCGCGGACCCCAGCCCGTGTCCAAACAGGTGGAGTGTGCCTCCTGTTCTTCTGCAGCTCTGACATGTCCAAAGAGAAGTAGTGGTCCCACACAGAGGGAGGGGGGGGGGGGGGGGGGGGGGGGGGGGGGCAGGGAGGGAGGGAGGGAGGGGGGGGACGGTGATCCTGCCGCCGCCACCGGTGGATGTGTGGAGTTTGACACCGGTTTACGCATCTGTGCGTATTTCCATTCAGCGGCAGGAGAGAGAGAGAGAGAGAGAGAGAGAGAGAGAGAGAGAGAGAGAGAGAATGAAGGGAGGGAGGGGAGGTGGGAGAAGGGGGGGGGGGTAACAAAAGCCCCCAAGTGGGGAGGAGCCAACGGAACACAAGCAAAAAAGGAAAATCTGACTGAAATAAACTGACCTGAATATTTATGACAGAACATGTTTAGTTTAATTTACTGTTTTCAACTGAATCTGGTTCAGACCAAAGGACTGAGTCTGAGTTACACCTGGTTCTGAACCCACTGACATATGACCCCCAGTGTAAACTGTATTTAAACAAAAGCAGCTCCACTAATGGAGGATGAGGATGAGGATGGAAGAGACAGGAACTGTTTATGAGGGACACAGGAACTGTTTATGGACAGAGGAACTGTTTATGAGGGACACAGGAACTGTTTATGGACAGAGGAACTGTTTATGAGGGACACAGGAACTGTTTATGAGGGACACAGGAACTGTTTATGGACAGAGGAACTGTTTATGAGGGACACAGGAACTGTTTATGAGGGACACAGGAACTGTTTATGGACAGAGGAACTGTTTATGAGGGACACAGGAACTGTTTATGGACAGAGGAACTGTTTATGAGGGACACAGGAACTGTTTATGGACAGAGGAACTGTTTATGAGGGACACAGGAACTGTTTATGAGGGACACAGGAACTGTTTATGGACAGAGGAACTGTTTATGAGGGACACAGGAACTGTTTATGAGGGACACAGGAACTGTTTATGGACACAGGAACTGTTTATGGGAGACACAGGAACTGTTTATGAGGGACACAGGAACTGTCTATGGAGGACACAGGAACTGTTTATGGACACAGGAACTGTTTATGAGGGACACAGGAACTGTTTATGAGGGACACAGGAACTGTCTATGGAGGACACAGGAACTGTTTATGGACACAGGAACTGTTTATGAGGGACACAGGAACTGTTTATGAGGGACACAGGAACTGTCTATGGAGGACACAGGAACTGTTTATGGACAGAGGAACTGTTTATGGACAGAGGAACTGTTTATGGGAGACACAGGAATTGTTTATGGACAGAGGAACTGTTTATGGACAGAGGAACTGTTTATGGACAGAGGAACTGTTTATGGGAGACACAGGAACTGTTTACCCTCAAGAAACTTGTACTGGTTCGTGCAGTTTTGCTGATACATAAATATCTACTCAGACGTTCCATCTTCATGCTGTAAAAAGACTTGAAGCATGTAAATTCTACTTAAAATAAGAATTGTATCGTTCTATAATCCTCAGATAATATTTTCTTATTTGAAGAAAACTTGATAAGTGTAATTTTCTTGCTGCACTGACAGATCATTTTAGTTGAAATAAGACATTTTAACCCAATAATGAGTTCAAGTTTTTTTTATTTGTGTTTTAGGTCTTTTTTGCAGTGAAAAGAGAGAGAGAGAGAGAGAGAGAGAGAGAGAGAGAGAGAGAGAGAGAGAGAGAGAGAGAGAGGGCAGGAAAAGCATACCTGAACAGGAGACCTCCCTCCGCCTGTGTGGTGGTGGGGGGGGGCTTATGTGGCCTTAGTGACGTGCAGTGTTAATAAAAGCGGGGCTGAGCGGCTGAATAGGGCTCTTTTCTGTCTCATTCAAATAACGCCAGAAAGCACTTTCATTCTGCTGATGGAGAGGCAGAGTCCATCTGCAGCTCCATGTGTTTGCCCTGTCGCTCTGTTTCAGTGGCATTTACTCTGCCAACAGACAGACAAACAGACGGACGGACGGGGGGGGGGGGGGGGGGGGGGGCGTAAACACCAGCCCAAAAGTCAGACAGAACCAGAAAGACCGAACACACACAACTCAAGACTCAGCTCATACGGGGGGGGGGTCAGGGGTCAGAGGTCACAGGCACTGGGTTCAGGTCAGGTTTAATATTTTGGCACCACCATATTAGTTTCTATTTTGAGCTGGAAGTGATCATATTTGGACAAGTAGGCGGAGCTGATGAAATAAGCCAGTGCAAACAATATCAGGTTTCTATCCATCAGTTCTTGTTTCCTACGATCCTTCCTTCATCCCGTCCTTCCTTCCTTCCTTCCTTCCTTCATTCCTTCTTTCGTTCGTTCGTTTGTTCGTTCATTCCTTCTTTCATTCCTTCCTTCTTTCGTTCCATTCTTCCTTCCTTCCTTCCGTCTTTCATTCCTTCTTTCATTCCATCCTTCCTTCCTTCCTTCTGTCTTTCCTTCCTTCCTTGTTTCATTCATGCCTTCCTTCCTTCTTTTCTTCCTTCCTTCTTTCTTTTCTTCCTTCCTTCTTTCTTTTCTTCCTTCCTTCCTTCCTTCTTTCGTTCCTCCCTTCCTTCTTTCATTCATCCCTTCCTTCTTTTCTTCCTTCCTTCTTTCTTTCGTTCGTTCCTTCTTTCTTTTCTTCCTTCCTTCTTTCGTTCCTCCCTTCCTTCCATCAGTGAGGTTTATACTGTTTCCATCCACTCGTTCTAATGTTTACCCTAGTGGACATTAAAAGAACTGCAATATTCTGTACAACTGTCGATTCATTTTTAACAATTCAATATATCGATTCAATTCAATGAAACGAGGTTAATTCAACACAAAGAAAATGACCCACTGTCTGACACAAACCATATCATCTAATCTAATTAAAAATGTGGACAGAACGAAAGGGTTAATTTGTGTTTCATTAAATGTCTTTAATCAAACACAGACGTGGACACAGTCAAACCAAAAAGAAACAGAAAACACCAGCGAAAACAAGACGCATTACAGAGAATTTAGGAGAAACACTTGAGGGATAAAGTGGAAATACTTGCTCTCAACCTCCTCCTCCTCCTCCTCCTCCTCCTCCTCCTCCTCCTCTTCCTCCTCCTCCTGTTCTCAGGGACTCGGCTGGAGCTGCATTCCAGCGCGTCGCTCTCAATCCCCGTTACTCCCGGCAACGCAGTTCCTTGATCTGGTCCCACGTCATGCCGGGCCGAAGAGGAGGAGGAGGAGGAAGACGAGAAGCAGGAGGAGGAGGAGGAGGAGGAGGAGGAGGAGGTGGGAGCCTCAGGGGGGAGAGGGCAGAGCAGGATGAATGGGTAAGATGAAGGAGAGGAGGGCATCGAGGGCGTGCAGAGGTGAGGAGGGGGTGAGGAGGGGGTGAGGTGGAGAAGGAGAGGAGGTAAAATTAAAGATGAAGGGAAGGTTAGAGGACGGAGGGAGAAAAACAAAAAGAAGACACTTTACACCAAACGAATGCAGACGACAGGATGGGATTTGGACAAAAAGTAGTTCCTTCAACTCAGGAGTTGAAAGAAAAACAAAATAAAAGAAATGAAAGTGATTTAGAAAAGATGAGTTTAGGTCAAAGACAAACTAGACTGAAGGAGACTGTCAGGGTGTCCATCCATCCATCCATCCATCCATCCATCCATCCATCCATCATTCATTCCTTCGTTCCATCCATCCATCCATCATTCATTCATTCATTCCTTTGTTCCATCCATCCATCCATCCATCCATCCATCCATCATTCATTCCTTTGTTCCATCCATCCATCCATCCATCCATCATTCATTCCTTCGTTCCATCCATCCATCCATCCATCATTCATTCATTCATTCCTTTGTTCCATCCATCCATCCATCCATCCATCCATCCATCCATCCATCCATCCATCCATCATTCATTCCTTCGTTCCATCCATCCATCATTCATTCCTTCGTTCCATCCATCCATCCATCATTCATTCCTTCGTTCCATCCATCCATCCATCCATCCATCCATCCATCCATCAGTCATTCATTCATTCATTCCTTTGTTCCATCCATCCATCCATCCATCCACTTTCATATGTGGTCCTACATCTGATACAGATCTGATATTTTACAATGTGACTTCAGTCTGAACGGCCAGGTCGCATTTATCCGTCCTTTGTGTCATTGAAATGCGACAAACGTCCCAGTTCTTCGTCTCAGGAGGAGGAGCGGAGGGAAAACCATATTTCCTTCTGTAAACACAGTGTGTGTCTGTGTGGTCACGTATTCCATCAGGACCTTTTTAGTGCATGTGGGTCACTTCAGGACCTCTTTAGTGCATGTGGGTCACTTCAGGGTCACATTCAGTTCAGACTCAAAACTGACAGAAGTCGGATTTAATGTGGAATATGAACAAACACACACAAAGAATCGGATTTCATCAAACAATCGGTCGTAGGCTACATCTGAACGTAGCCTCAGATGAACAAAGCAGGAAGTGCAGAAAAAATGAAACATAAAGTCCAAATATGTTTACAAAGTGTTGTTCAGTTAATGTTTTAATTGTCGATCAACACTTAATGCTGAAAAATAATCAAGGTTTTACTGTGTTAATTTCTTACACAAAAGCCTGAAAAATCCCAAACATTTCAGACTTGGCACCGTTGGTTCAAACAGTTCTGGTAGAAAAAACAACTCGACATCATCTGTAGAAACTCATCGACATCAACACATTTCATTCATAGAGTGACCACAAATACTTCTAGGATCCACTTTGAAAATATTCGTGTCCATGGTGACGAGTTCATAAATCAACCAGTTGTTTTCTGTCCAATACTAGAGGTGTCATGATGCCAAAAACAGCTTTTTGGAGAGTTTTGTTTGTTTTAATCAGACATAAAAGCCTTAAACACTCCATTTACATACGTATTCAGAGCCTTCACTTACCTTTGGCAGAACATGCGTCTTCAAGTCTTCTGGGAACAAACTTGGCAGACCATGAGTTTGGAACCGGTGTGGACGGGGGAACCTTCAGGCTTCACCTTATTTACAATGAAGGAAGAAAAACCAAGAATAAGACTGTGGTACTTTGAGAAAAAATAGTCCTAATATACATGAAGTGTCATATTTTCAAGGTAGAGATGGATCAAACTAATCTACTTTAACTGAAGTAACTTTATGAAACCTGGTATTTTACTTTAATAGTGTATTTTGACACGAAAAACTCAGACATGGCTGTAAATAAAGGTAACCAGAGTTGGTTCAAACTTCTGTGGGGCCCTGGGCAAAATTCTGCTAAGGGGCCCCCCAACTTCAAACTTTTTATTTAAGCCCCGTGAGGCCGTAGGTTACAAATAATATACGCAAAGCATCCCAACAAACAAAAGTCAGTCTTTAGTCCATACACTGCGAAAATCTAAATGTTACAAAGTGTATTTTTCTCATTTCTAGTCCAAATACTGTATCTCATCACACTTCAAATAAGACAAAATCACCTAAAGAGGGACTTTTCAGTGAGATATAAGAGGTGAGTTTTAGACAATAGATTGGAAAATGTTATTTCAAGAAATCTTACCAAGATAATTTTCAATTCACGCAGATTTTTTTGCTTGAAGTAAGCAAAAAAAAATAAAAAATTTAAATTAAACAAAAAATCTGCCAGTGGAACAAGTGAAAATTATCTTGGTAAGATTTCTTGAAATAAGATTTTCCAGATCTAAACTTTACTGATATTTACTAAATATCAAAAAAACAGAGGTGTGTAACGTCAGTTTTGCCCGTTACATCACAAATGCGATGATTTGTCTATTTATTATCGCGAGATGTCACAGGAAGTCATTCCATAAACATGTTGATGATCATAAATATCTATTGTTTGAATCTAGAATGCTCGTTACCCCTCTATCTCCTACTAAATTCTAAAGTGACTGGGTTTCCTGGTGTGTCCACACATACCGACACGTTTGTTTTAAACCAGTGGTTCTTAACCTGGGTTCGATCGAACCCTAGGGGTTCGGTGAGTCAGTCTCAGGGGTTCGGCGGAGGTCAAGACACACACTCGACTCATTAGTCAGGTGTGTGTGTCGGGCTAGGTCTGTGTATGTAAACAAACGGCTTCGGAGACTTTCTCTGATTGACATCCAATATACTAAATAAATATTGTTGTTGCTTATAGCACTACAACACATCCGGAAGTGTTTATAATCTCTTCCACTCGTCTGACGATGAATTATTTGAGTATTTTCCACAGTGTTGTTATGACTTTTGCTACTTCCTGTTAAAGACGGAGGCAGCCATGTGTGGCATTTGTTTACATTTTTCGGTCACCGCACTGGTCAGTTACAATCATGTGACGACTGACGCACCGTGGCGGATGGAGAAATCGTATTACGCTAAAGCCGAGCTGGTGCCATAATAAAACAACGATCACAAAAATACTGAAGGAGTATAACGAGAACTTTTTTTTTTTTTTTTTTTATACACTACATGCAATTATCTTTTTTTATGTCAAAATTGCGTGGTTCGGAAAGTTCGGAGCGAGATGAAATGAAAACCAGGTTGACCTGACAGCCTACACATACAGGGGTTGGACAAAATAATGGAAACACCTTAAAAAAATCAACAAAATATAATTTAATATGGTGTAGGTCCGCCTTTTGCGCCAATTACAGCCTCAGTTCTCCGAGGTATTGATTCATACAACTTGTGAATTGTTTCCAAAGGAATTTGAAGCCATTCTTCAGTTAGAATACCCTCCAACTCTTTTAGAGACGACGGCGGTGGAAATCGACGTCTTACTTGAATCTCTAAAACTGACCATAAATGCTCAATAATGTTGAGGTCTGGGGACTGTGCCGGCCATACGAGATGCTCAACTTCATTAGAATGTTCCTCATGCCATTCTTTAACAATTCTAGCTGTGTGGATTGGGGCATTATCATCTTGAGGTGAAGGTGTTTCCATTATTTTGTCCAACCCCTGTATATATACACAACAGCAGAAGTCACTGATTTGCAGTAAATATTCATTATTATTGTAGCCTGATGGAAATTAGGTGATAGGTGTGTGTTAAAATGTTAAAAATGATAAATAGCATAAATACAATAAGTTCATTATTGGAACACATAAGGTTACAAATTAAAACCATTTCAGTGTGGTTGTACTAAAAAAGGTCATGTCTTTGTGAAAAGGTATGTAATTTGTTGTAAGTTCATGCACTGTATTGGTTTTGTTCTTTGAGCACAGTGATGTTAATGCACGGTTCATTTTGTGCACCAGTAAAACATATGCCGGTGTCTTGAATTTGAAAAAATTCATATTGTATTTTTTAATAAAGAAGGGTTCGGTGAATGCGCATATGAAACCGGTGGGGTTCAGTACCTCCAACAAGGTTAAGAACCACTGTTTTAAACTCTTCTTCTTCTCTTATTGTAACGTCTGTCAACATCCGTTTTTTTTTTTTTTTTTTCAGTCATGTGACTCTAGTTGCGCAAAACGTTCTTTCCATAGCAGTTTTGCGCGATATACCAATTTTTGGTACGCCTGAAAAACCACCTCTTACAAGTGCAAACATTTTTCATCAACAAACGAGAGTTTTGGTGGAATTGTCGTATTTCCATTGGGTAATTTTTTTATGCACAAGTTATATTTATGCAATTTGAGGGTCAATGGAAAAGTGACTAATGTCATCTTCATCTTGTCTTCGTCTTCCTCAGCGTCATCTTTGTTGTCTTCGTTATCAGCAACTTCTTCAAACATCTTCTCTGACTAAACTACTGGTTGGATTAGTTTTACATTTTATATGTATCTTCCTCGGGACAATGTCTGTAAAGTCTGTTCACAGTTTTTGAGAAATTTAGATTTATGAAGTTTGGATGAATTTTTCAAATATTTCAAATGTTCCTTTCTTTCTACTGGTCCATATGTTGATGGTTTAGAACGTGTAAATGGTTCCAGATATCAGTCTAGTTCCTATTGGTCACTGATAGAAGTCATATCTGGACTGTGATTGGATGAGTTGAGTTCTCGTCCAGTGAAAGTCCCGCCCACTTCTATAGTTAGATTGATCTGCATCCAGAACTACAGGACTGGAACATAGAAGAGATGCTGACGTACAGGGAAACTGGAACTGGTTTTTTTGGTCATTTTCATCTTTTTTCAACTGTTGGGTCGTGTTTGTCTTTTTACTTCTTTAACATTGTTTTCTTTTTGCGTCTTATATCTTTTCGCAACTTCTATGTCACTTTTGTCTTTTTGTTATTTATATATTATTTTCATCTTTTTATTATTATTATTTTATTATTTATTTTCATTTTGTTTTCGGTCGTTTTTGCTCGTTTCGTTGGTTTGTCTTGGTGCGACTTTTCTTTTTTTGTTGCAAACATCTTTCCGTTCTGTCTCGGGGGTAAAGGTGCTAAAACCTCATCTGATGCTCAAACTAAGAACCATAAAGTCTGTTGTTTGTTTTTCTCTGGATGCTCCTGGTATCTGACTCCTGACTTTTCACCCTCCTCGTATTAAATACCGCCCATGTCCACGTGTTCGATCCCGTCTGTCTTCGTCTATTTCAGTTTCTTTTATTGGACTTTATTAAAGCGTCAGTTCAGAACACATCCATCTGACTTTAATGGCCTTCACAGACACAAACCATCCTCGGTGATGATTTTACTTTTTAATTTTATCATCGTTGCTAACGACCATGAAGGGGTGTTTGTCTCATGAACTCCCAGAATGCCTCACTTTGTGTGTCTCACCTCCTTTTTCCTCCTCCTCTCTCTGTTAACCTTCACATCTCCTCCTGTCACCTCCATCGTTTCTTCTCACCTCTGCCTTTAGGTTTGATCTGTTAAAGTCTATTTTAAAAAGTATATTTACTGCAGAACTGGAATATTTACGTTCTACTTTCCATTAGTACTGGACTGTTTACGTTCTACTTTCCATTAGTACTGGACTGTTTATGTTCTACTTTACGTTTGTACTGGACTGTTTATGTTCTACTTTCCATTAGTACTGGACTGTTTACGTTCTACTTTACATTAGTACTGGACTGTTTACGTTCTACTTTACGTTTGTACTGGACTGTTTACGTTCTACTTTACGTTTGTACTGGACTGTTTATGTTCTACTTTCCATTAGTACTGGACTGTTTATGTTCTACTTTACATTAGTACTGGACTGTTTACGTTCTACTTTACGTTTGTACTGGACTGTTTATGTTCTACTTTACGTTTGTACTGGACTGTTTATGTTCTACTTTCCATTAGTACTGGACTGTTTATGTTCTACTTTACATTAGTACTGGACTGTTTACGTTCTACTTTACGTTTGTACTGGACTGTTTATGTTCTACTTTCCATTAGTACTGGACTGTTTATGTTCTACTTTACATTAGTACTGGACTGTTTACGTTCTACTTTACATTAGTACTGGACTGTTTACGTTCTACTTTACGTTTGTACTGGACTGTTTACGTTCTACTTTCCATTAGTACTGGACTGTTTACGTTCTACTTTACATTAGTACTGGACTGTTTACGTTCTACTTTACATTAGTACTGGACTGTTTACGTTCTACTTTACGTTTGTACTGGACTGTTTACGTTCTACTTTACGTTTGTACTGGACTGTTTACGTTCTACTTTACATTAGTACTGGACTGTTTATGTTCTACTTTACATTAGTACTGGACTGTTTACGTTCTACTTTACATTAGTACTGGACTGTTTATATTCTACTTTACATTAGTACTGGACTGTTTACGTTCTACTTTACATTAGTACTGGACTGTTTACGTTCTACTTTACATTAGTACTGGACTGTTTACGTTCTACTTTACGTTTGTACTGGACTGTTTACGTTCTACTTTACATTAGTACTGGACTGTTTACGTTCTACTTTACATTAGTACTGGACTGTTTACGTTCTACTTTACGTTTGTACTGGACTGTTTACGTTCTACTTTACGTTTGTACTGGACTGTTTACGTTCTACTTTATGTTTGTACTGGACTGTTTACGTTCTACTTTACGTTTGTACTGGACTGTGTTTCAGATGATAAACTGCACTTTTTAATTCAAATTCAGAAGAAGCAGGAAATTAAAATCAACCAATGAACCACATTTGGACACAAAACCAAAATAAGGAATTTATGCCATGAATTGTTACGGTGTCTACATTTTACTTGCCCTTTCATCATCTGGTGTACCAAAGAATCATCCATCCATCCATCCATCCATCATCCATCTATCTGTCCATCCGTCCATCTGTCATCCGTCTGTCCATCCATCCATCCTTCATTCCATCCATTCATCCGTTTATCCATCATTCTGTCCATCCATCCGTCCATCCATCCATCCATCCATCTGTCATCCATCCATCCATCCATCCATCCGTCTGTCCGTCCAACCTTCATTTCATCCTTTAATCTGTCCGTCCATCCATCCATCCTTCATTTTGTCTTTCCATCATCCATCCATCCATCCATCCATCCATCATTCATTCCTTTGTTCCATCCATCCATCCATTCCTTTGTTCCATCCATCCATCCATCCATCCATCCATCCATCCATCCATCCATCCATCCATCCATTCATCCATCCATCCGTCATCTGTCTGTCCATCCATCACTCCATCCATCCATCCTTCATTCCATCCATTCATCCATTTATCCATCATTCCGTCCATCATCCATCCATCCATCCATCCATCCATCCATCCATTCATCTGTTTATCCATCCATCCATCCATCCATTCATCTGTTTATCCATCCATCCATCCATCCGTCCATCCATCCATTTTCAACTGTTCACATTTTTTGAGGTGCTTTAATCTACTTTTGCCTGGTTGACTTTTTTTTCCTTTTTTTCCTTTATTTTAGTTTAGATTTTAGTTTCATTTTCATTTTGGTTTGTCATGTTACACCACTGATGTAGTTTCATCTTTTCTTCATTTTCATCTAAAAATATAAATAAAGATTTTTAAATGTCATCTTAGTTTGTCTTGTTTATTATTGTTTACCATTTTTGTTCTTTAGTTTATTCTTTGCTTAGGTCTGGTGGTGTAGTTTTTTTGTTTTAAGCATCATCTAGTTTATATCATTTTCCTGTTTTTTTCTGTCATTTTCTTATGTCTTGTTGCTTCATTTAAATTTTTTTAAATACTTTTCTTCGGTTTTCAACTGTCATTTACATCTTTAACATTCTTTCCATCTCATGTACATTATAAAATCAACTCTGGTGCTTTATAGCTTTGGTTTAAGGTCAAATATTTCTTCAGCGCCTTTTAAAAATGTATTTATTGAGTTGTGTCAGCCGTCTGAGGAAGATCCCAGATGACCTTAAACATGACAAAATAATCCTGACTCCAGGTTGTTTATGAGCCTTTTTCAGAGCAGCAGCAGAATGAGTTCAGATCATGAAGACAGTGAAACGCGGCAAAACACAACCTGAAATCACCTGATGATGACGAACCCAGCTGATTTCACATCTGCTCATGTTGACAGACAAGATGAAGGTCAGCAGTATTTATTGATCTGCATGTGAGGACGATGATCTGAGGGGATTAGAGGAGATGAAACCAGATTAGAGCTGTTGTTTTAAGGCAAACACTGATTATCTTTTCAACCAAAAGCCAATAAATGACAGAAACTATACTGGATATGACAGTTTTCTCAATACATGAGGATATTTACCACATACTGTGACACTGACATGTATGAAAGAGCAGATGAATATTTTATCATCTACGTGGATTAGGAGGAAAAAATTAGATCAAGATTAAAAAAAACACACAAGGTTATTGATAAGAGTGTTTTTTTAAGCCCATAAAGACCCAGTGGTACTTCTGTGGCAGTTCCCAAATAAATTTTTCTCTCAATTTCACCTTTCTTAAGTGATTTATCACCATTTATTACAGAATTATCCTCTGTATTTGGGTTTTTCAATCACATATTTTTCTATATTTAATGTACTGATCATGCAGATGTTGATTAAAACTCAGATTAAAAGTACTGTATAAATCTAATCCATTATTATTATTAAAACTTTTTGAAACATCTTGAAAGGTTGAAACT